>NW_027114494.1:294900-295756 GCF_000696795.3 Halyomorpha halys | reverse complement strand
TATATTTATGTAATATTAGCATAGAGTATACGTTGTCAAGGAAATATGTCGCCTACATATATGAGGCCTACACGGGCACGGTTTTTTCTTCAAGCATTTCTGTTCAAGTACTCATAAGTGGTGCCGAGACACGGATACTGATTGCATATTTTTCACTGAATGAGGATTATTTTTTTTCTTCTTCTAAATCTTTTTCATAAAACCTTCACCGGTTGAATTTTTTTTTTTAACTGTTCTCTCACCCGGGGTTTTTTTCTTTTTTCCTCCGGATTTCTTATCTTTTACTTCGCTTAAATTGTCATTTTGTCTGTCCCTGCAGTCCCGGCCGCGGTTCCAACGCTACCCCCGCTACCAGAGACCACTCTCGCGGCTGCTCACGCCAATATGTTGGCTAAAATGAAAGTGAGAGCAGTAACCTCCCAGGATATTAGAAAAGCAATCTCAGACTTGGAGCGGTTCTCAGGCGAAATCGGTGAGTTAAATCACTTTATTAAAGGTGAAGATCGCATCATGGAGGGGTTGGCAGCCAAGATCACAGAGGAGTTGCTGGACAAGAATGACGCGATTTCCCTCAAGGCAGCACTCATATGCCGGGTATGCGAAGTGTTTTAAACCATATTCAGGCAGACGAGGATACAGCATGGCCAGTAGTGAAGGAAAGGTTAAAGAAGGCCTATGGAGGAGGCAGATGGTCCCCAGAGGAAGACATTTTCTACATGCTGCGGGAGAGGAAAAAGCACGGGCAGTCTAACGGACAGTACGCAGCCACGCTGTTAGGACAGTTTAATCTGACCACAGAAAAGATGAGAGAGACTCTTGGAGCGGATGTTGTCAGTTGGAAGATGAATTTTATTGA
>NW_027114494.1:293387-294850 GCF_000696795.3 Halyomorpha halys | reverse complement strand
AGAAAAGATGAGAGAGACTCTTGGAGCGGATGTTGTCAGTTGGAAGATGAATTTTATTGATTCCATAAGGAAGGTGCAACTAGCTAAAGAGACGAATAAAAGGGAAGGTTTACCACGGGACCGCACTTTCGTGGAATGTGCTCAAGACATGATCGACGCGAGCGCTAGAGAGGAGGATACAAGGATGGATGTCGATGATGGAGGATGGAACAGAGTACCGTACCACCCCACAAGGAATCCATCAACACCGTGGAAGAGAAGAGAACCCAGAGACAGTGGTAAAGACAGAGGCACGGGTAGAGAAAGGCGGCCGAACCAGGGCAGAATACGCAACGGAGGAGGGAAAGAAGACAGGAAGTGCCATGGGTGCGGAAAAGTAGGACACCTGGTGGCCCATTGCCCCCGCACTAGGTGCTTTGAGTGCGTCAATGAAGACCACATAGCATGACAGTGCCCTTATATGTACAAAAGGGCAGAGATGGGACCAGGGGAACCGATGGAAATAAATTTCCAGCGGATACGGCGGAAAAGACGAGAGGACTATAGACCTAGTGAGTTCTCTAGTGAAACCTCGGAAGCATCAGAAGCCACAGGAACAGAGAGGGAAAGAAGAGGAGGACGGGGCAATAAACCGCCAAACCGTAGATGGCGCCGAGTAAGTGAACAAAGGAGATCAAGGCAAGAGAGTTGAGGTGGAGTATTTGTATATTTTCTTCATGGAGGGTGAGTTACTGGGGGCGACCGGACAAATAATGCACCAAATCCCCCTGAAACAAGATAAAATTACTTACGTTAAAGAGAGGAAGTATCCACATGCTCTTAGACAGCATATTGGGGAAGAGCTAGATAATCTAAAAAAACAGGGTATCATGGTAGATAGTACCTCCCCATAAAACAGCTCCCTATGGGCAGTGCGGAAGAAGGGCTTTTTAGCTTTTACATTCGAAAGGGGGCATTACGAATTTACGAGGATGCCCTTCGGACTGATCTTTCTAGTAACCGTGCAGTTTAATTCTGTTCCCTCTTCCCTTTTTCTTCAAGTCCCCGTAAGTTATATATCCCTAAGTGCTCGTAACTTATATATATATAAGTTCCAGCCTTAGTCAGCTGTTACTTCGATATCAGCTGACTGAGGAGATCAGCTGATCGCATGTATATAAAGAGATGTACCGAACCCAATAATGTTAGTATGTTACAGCAGTTCACACGAGTTACATCTTATTTCTTTTTCTCTTTTTTGACATTTGGCTTTCGCCGATACTTAACTGGTGCCGAAACCCGGGAACTATAGATACCAGATAAATTTTCAGTCTAAAAGAAAAATTTTTTTTTTCATTGTTTTCTTCGAATTATGACCAGTAACGGATTAGTGAGAAAAGCAGTTCTGACCCTAGATAACATGAACCAAAACAACCAACCTCAAGCTGCAGTAAACCAAACTCAAGCTGCAGTCAACCAAGCTT
>NW_027114494.1:292353-293337 GCF_000696795.3 Halyomorpha halys | reverse complement strand
AACAATGTTTAATCTCAACAAAAAAAAAATTTCCTTACTCTGAATTATGGCCGGCACCGGACTTATGAGAGTGGCTGTTATAAACATTGAGGATCTGAATTTTAACAACCCGCTTCTAGCTGCAGCCAATCAACCTGTAGCTGCAGGGAACCCACCACCGGCAGAGATGCAGCCACTACTGGAAGTCTTTTTGGCGCTAGCTCAAATTTTGAGACGGAGAAGAGCACCTCAGAGAAGAAACGAATCGGCAAGTGATTCCATAGAAGTGTCGGACGTCTCAGAGACTGAAGAAGAAGGTAAGGATCTTGGAAGAGGACAGCGAAGAAGGAGGAACTTAAGGAAACCTACTGAAAAAGAGAGAAGATCTGTTTTGCATATTACCAAAGAGGCGACCGCACATTAGTGTATAAAAATGAGGGAGTACGGCGGTCTGGCAATGTTTTTTTTTTTTATCCCCCTCCTAGTGCGCGCTGGGATTGCGCATGCCACTGCTCCCAAAGATCACCAATTCTTCTTACTGATTGAGCTGCACCTTGTCCACTGCATCAATTCGGTAGGCCCTTCTGGTGCGCATCCGTCTGGGTGCCTCCTGCAGTAACCAGGCTCGTCCAGCCCTCCTGGTCTCAGTCTGGGTCAACTTCATCTTCTTCTGATGGAACGCCGATGTCGGGCGGTCAAGTCCTTCCCATTGTGAAATGAGTTGGGCCCAGCACCTCCTTCCATCCGTAAATGAACTCCCTGAAGAAGGGATAATTCTCTTCTTCCATCAACCAGGGAAAGCGGAGTAATATTTACTTTAAAGAAGATTTTTTTTTAATATTAGTTTTCTCAGCTTTCAATTTTTTTTTCTATTCTCTCATTTTTTAAAAAAAAAATAATGGCTGCTAATGGCAACGGGATCGTTAGACAAGCGGTTTTAAACCTGGAAGCTTTGAATCAAAATGGGATCCAGAACTTACCTCCTATGGAGGTGACTACAACAAC
>NW_027114494.1:279790-292303 GCF_000696795.3 Halyomorpha halys | reverse complement strand
ATGCCAAAGGCAATTGCGGCATACAATCACTCGGTGCACACCGTTACGGGGTTTTCGCCGTTTGAGATCCTTTTCGGGCTTTGTGGAATCCGATGGAACTACAAGGGCACGGCGGTGGACGGTGGCGAGATAAGCAACAATCATGTCAATAAGAAAAAACTTTGGGAAAAAGTCCGGGGAAAATTGGAGAGGGAAAAAACCAGGAGAGTAGCTCGGGAGAATTTAAACCTCACAGATAGAAAGGGAATGATTAAAATTGGGACAATTGTATATAGAAAATTGGGATCAAACAGGGATAAGGAGATACAGAGATACGAGGGACCATTCAGGGTGATAGTAATAAGAGAACATAATATTATAACTATTGAGAGCATTAGAGAACCCAATAAGCGCAGGACCGTTCATATTGAACAACTTAAAGTCCCACTAACCGAAACACCTGCGCAAGAGTAATCCGGAGTGTCCTCAACTCAACTTATCTGTTGAGTTATGTTTTCTTAATTTATCTTTGATTATGTACTGAATAAATTACGTTGCATTTTTTTTTTAATTGTATAAAAATTTTATTTTTGTTTTCCTTTACTTTTAATTTGTAATAAGCGATTATGAGGAGTGTCTATCTTTTGCTTTCTTTATTGTATTTACTTTATTGTAAATAGGTATTTTTGTTGTATTTTATATTAATTTATTGTATTGTTGAAGTTTACGAGGATTGTTCGTAAACTGGTGGGGGGAAGTTACAGCCTTAGTCAGCTGTTACTTCGATGTCAGCTGACTGAGGAGATCAGCTGATCGCATGTCAACCACAACCAATCGGCCACCATATTTACTTTTCCCGGTTTATAAATAACCTCCATGTTATATTGTGCTAGAAGCTCCTTCCAGCGAGTCAGTGTGTATCTTGAACCTCCTGCCGAACATATATGTTCTAAAGTGATCGACGGCCCACACTATTCCCATAAGTTCTCGCTCCATTGCGCTATATCTACTTTCTGTCTCCGTAAGGTGCCTGCTGGCATACGCACCTGGGAGCTCTCCCCCATCACCCACCTGAGACAGCACCGCTCCTAGCGCATACTCACTCGCATCTGTGGTAATCGTGAATTGCCGATTAAAATCTGGAAAAGCTAACAAACCTCCTGTAATAATTTAGAGTCCCCAACAACCTCCGAATTATTTTTGTCACTAGGTAGGCCATTTTCTGGATAGCTGAAACTTTATCCGGGTCTGGTTTAACTCCCTCCTTTGAAATTGTGTGACCCAGAAATTGTATTTGTTCCTGCCCCAGCGCCGACTTTTCCACCAACAATTTGAGCCCAAAATGTCTTATTCTCTGGAACACGCTATTCAAGTGTCGCACGAGTTCAATCTCGTTCTTACTAAACACAAGGAGGTCAACCATGTAAACCTGACAAACGGATTCGTCAATTCCTCTCAGAAACTCTTCCATCAAGCGCTGAAAGGTTATGGGGGCATTTTTGAGGCCAAATGGCATCCTAGTAAACTCATAGTGACCCCTTTCAAAAGTGAAACCCGTCTTTTGTTGATCATTAGGGTGCATCTTAATTTGATGATACCCAGCCTTCAAATCCAGTGTGCTTAATACCGTCGCCCCGCCCAGCTAGTGCAAAATTTCTTTAAATCTGGGGATTGGATACTTTTCGTCAATGGTATTCTCGTGCAGCTTCCTGTAATCTACCACCACTCTGTACTTTTCAGTAGTTTCACCTGGCGCACTCCTTTTTTTAACCGCCCATAATGGACTATTGTATGCCTATTGTATTGTATTGTATTGTGCCTGTGGGTATCTCCTTTCCTTTACATATGTTACCCTCTCCTGCTTCAGTGGGATCTCATGGACAGTCTTCCCGGTCGCTCCGAGGATATCCCCTTCTGTAAAGAAAATATCCTGGTATTCCCTCTTGAGTCTCCAGTCCTCAGCTCGATTGATTGCCCCAATTCGTGCACCCTCATTCCTCTTATGTTGACGATATTTGTAGGTTTTACCTCCTATCCTAATCTTCCATTTTTCCTCGCTATTTTTAATCCTAGCACCAACCTTCCCTAACAGGTCGGGTGTTCTCTCTTTTATTTTCCCTTTATCCCTCTTACAATTGAACATCATGGTTGACAACCAACCACAATCGATAGTACAAGCGGAAAACTTCTTGGTTCCGCCTGCGGCCCCTGCGTCTCCCCCGGCTCCTGCGGTTCTGAATTTTCCTCCGTTACCGGAAACCACCCTTGCACAAGCGCATGCTAATATACTAGCGAAACTGAGGTGAGAACAGTTACGTCCCAGGATATCAGGAAGGCTATTTCCGACCTAGAGCGGTTTTCAGGAGAAATTGGCGAACTCAATCACTTTATAAAAGTGGGCGACCGCATCATCGAAAGAATGGAGTCAAAGGTCAATGATGATGTGCTAGACAGAAATGATGCCGTCTCACTGAAAGCGGCCCTCGCCAGCAGAATCAAAAGAAACATCCTCAACCACATTCAGGCCGACGAGGAGACGTCGTGTGAAAGAGCGATTGAAGAAGACCTATGGGAAGGCAGGTGGACTCCTGAAGAAGATATTTTTTACATGCTTAGGGAAAAGAAGAAACATGGTCAACCAAAGTGACAGTATGCAGCGGCGCTGTTAGCACAGTTCAATCTCGTAACGGAGAAGATGAGAGAAACAGAAGGAGATGATGTCTCGTCCGCTGGAAAATGAATTTCCTTGATAACGTCATGAAAGTGTAGTTTGCCAAGGAGACGAATAAGAGAGAGGGACTGCCGCGCGATCACACATTCTTGGAATGCGCTCAAGATATGATTGACCAGCGCCAGGGAGGAAGATATAAGGATGGAAACAGATGATGGGCGATGGAATAGAATCTCATATAATCGTCCCCTTCGAAACCGGACGAGGTCATGCAGGAAGAGAGCCCAGAGAGATGGCGGCACGGATGTGGGAAAGTGGGACACCTAGTGGCCCAGTGTCCTCGCACTAAATGCTTCGAGTTCGGTGGTAAAGGCCATATGGCCCGACATTGTACAAAACGTGGGAGATGGGACAAGGTGAGCAAATGGAAATTAATGTCCAAAGGGTCCGTCGTAGACGAAGGGACAAAGGACCTAGCGACTCCTCCACTGAAATGTCTGAAGGGTCTGAGGCTTCAGGAATGGAAGCAGAGGAAGGAGAACACCATTGTCAAACGACCGAGAGACGGATGGAGGTGCGTGAGCGGAAGAAGAGGATCCCAGCAAGAAAGTTGAGGAGGGTGCCAGGAGAGCGGCGGCCGTACACTAGTGATCTGCAATGTGAAGGGGAGAAGCAGCGGTCTGCCTATCATTGAAGTGGGCGGCGTGAGGTGCCTAGCAGACACGGGGAGCTCCCACACCATCCTGTGCCAAGAGGCTCTAGCGAAGCTGAATGGAGGAGAGGGAACACTCCAGCCACGTGTTCAGGTACTCAAATGTAATTTAATCACCCTGGGTGGGCCCTGTAGAGTTGAAGAGGAAGCGGACATGGAATTAAGTGGGTGGGGGGTATCCGGGGATAATTTACGGTACATATAGTAGGGAAAATGCCCCAAGTATGAGTACCAAGCTAAGTAAGTGGGTTGTTGAGGCACCATTTAACATCTAGGTCCTTCATTTCTGTTCGAACCCTAGCAGTGGGGAATTCTCTGCCTACGTCCGATGCGATGCGCTCCGGAACTCCGTAGAATTGGAATCACAATCGGTGAGCAGTCACCACTGCTTCCTACGACTTGTTCTGCACCTGGTACGCCATAGCTGCCTTACTGAAGATATCAATCATGGATATCTATTTATATCCTCTCCACGTAAAAGTATCGATCTGCAGATCGTAGAGCGGTGCATCAGTGGTATGTGTCCCTTCTTGTCTCCCATTTGATGGGTTTTTGTCATATTTCGTCCATAGACGAACTTCGAAAACTCCTTACGACTTCTGTGATTGTCTTTTTTATCCCCTACCTTGAAAAAAAGTACCTTCTCTTTAATGCTTGAAGTGTCTCCCAGGTACCGCGGTAATTTGTTTTGCCTTGATGATACGCTACAGTCACCTCTCTTCGGCGTTCGTCCTCCCGAATGGTTTCCACCATCAGGTTGCATCGGGCAAATGCCCTGTCTATTCCCATGCGTTCATCACGCGAAAGCCACTTGATCTTCTCCCAAATGGTTTCATTCCCAAAGTACAGGTAATATATACTATTCTCCATGCTTCGAAGCATTGTTCAACGTCCTACAAATCTGGTCGTTTTTCACGCTTGGCTTTCAACTTTGAGCAATCTAGTGGTCCTCGTCTTCCATACAATCTGCAGCCTCTTGTCGATTATCATGTCCTCCCGTTCCTCAATATCTACTAGTCTTCCTTCTTTCGAGCTCACGTTAAACCAAGATTCCTCCCTATAATCTTTCTCCACCAAGAGAATGTCTTCTTCTTCCTCTTCCGGTGTCCACTCCTGCTGGAATTACCTTGACAGTTCTTCGGTACTCAGCCATTTCCGGCACAAATCTCTGATAATAATTTAAAGTTCCCAGTAACCTCTGAACTCCTTTTACATCCCTAGGCACTGCCATATTCTGTATTGCTGCGACTTTATCCGCGTCGGGTTTAACTCCAAAAATGTATTTGTTTCTGCCCCAACGATGATTTCTGCTCAGACAATTTGAGCCCAAATTACCTGATTCTCTGAAATACGCTGTGTTACACATGTTCGTCTTCGTTCTTACAAAACACAAGGAAATCATCCATATAGATCTGACATACTGATTCGTCTATTCCCCTCAAAAACTCGTCCATTAGGCGCTGGTAGGTTATAGGAGTTTCTCTGTATCTGTTGCGTTGATCTCCATTGGTTAGCCCCGGCCCACATCTCTTGTTCGGTACATACATCGGCACTGCTTGGCTATTTCCGCATTCGAAGCATCTCGTGCGCGGGCAATGCGCCAGTAAATGCCCAAACTTTTCACAATCGTGACACTCGTGGTCCTCCCACCGACTATTATTTCTGGCTTTAGCTAGGCTTCTTTTATTTTCATGGTCCATGGCTCTCTCTCTTCTACCTTTCCGTGTTCTGTCCTTCTATTCTTAATCCTAGCCACTACCTTCTCTATAAGATCACATCCAACGATCACCTGATAATTCCTGGGCATCCTACTTACTACATGAATTATTAAAATGTCCCCTTTAGCTCCTCACTTACCAAGTCCAATCTCTACATACCCTTCTACACAGCATGGTCCACCCAGAGGAATTAATTTACATTGGCAAACCTTGCGATGACACTTGCGGTCTTCTCGGCTGCTGCTGGTTCTTGGATTTGCTTCTCCTTATCTTCTGTTACTGCTCAGCGTTTTCTCTCGCTTGTGTCAATAAGCCCCTGAGAACACTCTACGAAGGAGCATTCTCTCGGCATTCTCTCCTTATTCCTCAGCTCTTTTGACAACTGAATCTTTAGCACATTGAATAGGAATTGCATCCGATCCTGTACCTGAATTGTCCCCATTTCGTTGAGTTCATCGGCGATTCTTTTGTAGCGTACCAGGAGTTCCGCGGCATACTGCCCATCAAACTGTCTCAATTTCTTCGTCTCCCTTATCATCCTAAATATGTTCTCTTCTGGGACCCACTTTTCTTCTATAAATGCCTTCTTCAATCTCGCCTTGATCACTTTCCAGGGTCTCCTCATCCTCTTGAATTTGATTGAGGATACTTCTTTCACCCTACAGACGACTGCTGGCTTTAACGCCTCAGGATCCTCACTGTCGAGCTGATTTTCGGCTTTTTAGTGTCTATTCGACCAGTCAGTCGATCAACCCCTTTTAGGAAATGACTTAACTCCCTTGTCTCCCCGATGAACCTTTCAAGGTCGGAAACTGCCTTTCTTAAGTCCTGGGCGGTTGCCGTGTGGACTTTGACCCATTCTAGCGTCGTGGCATGAGCTAGCGCAAGAGATCCTTCCGGTAGTAACTGAATCTCTGCCGGAAGTTGGTTCCCTGCAGCTACTGGTTGGTCGAATGCTGTTTGAGGTTGGTTGGCGGCAGCTGGAGGTGGATTGATCAGACCTTCAATGTTTGAACTGCCGCTCTAACTAGTTCGTTACCGGCCATAATTCAGGGAGAACGAAGAAAAAAAAAGAAAACAAAATTTTTTCTCTTGAGACTAAAATTCTTCCAGTATCCAAAGGTCCCGGGTTTCGGCACTACTCAAGCATCTTCCTGAGAAAACAGTGAAAAGGGTAATAACTCTCACGGGTTCCAGAAATAGAATGGCTTTTATTGAGTTTAGCATCCCTATATACATACCAATCAGCTGTTCAAGCCGTTCGTCCTCAGGCAGTAACATATATATACACTGACTTTTATTGAGACCACGAGCTGGTTCGTGTATATATACATTTAAATCAGCTGATATGAGTTGTACAGCTGACTGTAACTTTATATATATCTGTCAGATAGGATTTATTTAATATTTAAAAATGAATGGAATTTGGTACGGGTGCGGACAAATAGTAAATTGGTGTACTATTTTATAGACTATAATAGTACACCAATTTACTATTTGAGTTTTATTTGACCGCACCCGCACCAAATTCCATTCATTGATATACACGGTCAATCAACAATCTTCTAATATTTAAAAAGTATTCCTCTAGTAAAAAATATAATTAGAAATATCGGTTTTAAAAAATTTAGAAAGAAATAATGATTCTTCAATATTGTCTATTTTTTTTTATATATATCAATCATGTTAAAAAATACTAATATTAATTAAATGAAAATACCTTTTTTAGTGAATTTATTATTTTTTTAAATGTCCACTATTTTTTAATATAGTTTTGGATTAGAGAAAGAACAAAGATACAATTTATTTGATGTTCTTACAATATTGTTATATTAATCTGTACATTAAAATAATTTTAGATTTTAGATAATAGACAGCTATTTTCTATTACACGTTCTATGGTAGCAGGAATGAGAACATATATATGTTAAAGGAAAATATTTGGTGAGAGATTTAGAACCACATGACCATATTCTCTCAATGTATTGCAGACATCCCACTTTATTGTTCCATTTGGAGTTATCTTTAGTAACAATCTTTAAATATACGCATTGCCGTATCTCAGATATGGAATTATAAATGTTTATCTCTATTTGTGGAAGATTAAAGTAAAACAAATATATCTTTGATGAATGTGTATAATGAAGATGGAAGCTCTTGTAACTTATCTATTAGCATATATCCATTAATAAATATATAAATATCCATCAAGTAAAAACAATTTATGTTAAAATGAAAGAGAGGCTTGAGTTCTATAATCGAGATAGGTATTAGGCTCTGAGCAGTCAGCTTATTGATCCGATGTGAGGGGAGGCAAGGGATAATGTTAAACATGCCATCATGTACCCATCCAAACATTATATTTATTTATAAACATTGTTATAAAGCTATTAAGTTATTTCAATACTCAGATAGGACACAAGTTTATCAAAACATTTTATGGAACGATTATTATGTAATTAAGTTGCTAGCCATTTATAAAAAATAAAAATTTTGAGGAAATAATGTCTTTGCTGGAAAGCTAGTTATCACTATAACTAAAATCTATTCAAGGTAAATAGGTTTCTTATAGGATTGGTAATACAATACTATTATATTAGTTATACTACATAATTGTTACTATATTATACTATACTATTAACAACACGCTCCGATTCTAAACCAAAAATAGGGAAGTTTAGCAATGTGCTTTTTTGTACAAGTTTCATTTATAGCTAAATGTATGAATGTATAATAAATATAAACTACAGAAGAATTTGATAACTAACTGAAAGTGGAATATTTTGCTAGGTTAAAAACAAATATCTGAAAATAATAATAATAATATAGATATTTAATTATTTTATAAACCGTCGAAAAACTAAAAATTTCAGAAAATTCAATTTATGTCATTAATTATGCCAAAAGTCGATGAATGTTAGGATTGAACACTTTCAAATAAAAAAATAAATAAATACGACCCAATCATGTTAACAAAGTTAATTAATTGCATTTATTTGTGTATTGCTTGTTGCATGGGAGGGCATCAATGTAGGAATTGGCTAGAGAAAGCACGTTTCAAACAAACTCTTTAATATTTATGGTAAATAAGGGAAAGCCGTGTGCTCTCTTCTTACTCCAACTCTGCTGTAGGCTAAGTTCATTCTTGGTAAAATCATTTTTAAATAATTAAAAATTAAATTAAATAATGAAAGAATTACTAAATTCAGAACTTTTTTTAAAATATTCCTAATTAAGTATAAATGATCACTTATTTCAATGAGTACATTTTAGAGAAGGGGACCAACATCCTAGAATTTCATAAATTAAGTAATGAAATATATTTTTACAATTTACGGATTATTATTATATTGTTATTTCAAACTAAACTGCTAATTACAATTATTATTCCTTTATAATGAGGAGTAGATTACTAATGAGAGAAGATGGTCGGGGGTGCAATCAGCAAAAGGAAAATAAATAAACAAAAAATTATTTATTTATGCCGACGTTTCGACCTGAGTTTCAGGTCTTCATAACATAAACATAAAAGTGAAAATAAATAGTATACAAAATATTGAATTGAATAATACAAAATAGTTGATTGATGACCATGGAATTAGACAGTAGCAGATTGATAACAGTGAAAGATGAAATACCATTTTATATAGGTAAGAAGATATGTATAATATAAGATATGTAAGGAGTGTCTAAAAAAAAAAAAAACAATTTGAATTCACAAATTGACTAATATGACTGAAAATGAAATATATGATACAATGGGTAAGCGACTTATATATATAATATATTTATTTATAATAAATTAATATATATAAGTTAAGTATTGACGAAAGCAAAATGTCGAAAAAGAGAAGAAGGAATAAGATCTAACGCGCTTGAACTGCTGTAAAAAACTGACTTTGCTGTATTCGGTACATCTCTTATATACATTCGATCAGCTGATCCCCTCAGTCAGCTGACATCGAAATAACAGCTGACTCATACCGTAACTCCCCCCCACCAGTTTACGAACAATCCTCGTAAACTAATACAATATAATATAATAACATAGAAAACAAAAACTATTTACAATAAATAAAAAAAAAACTATATACATATCATTGAAAAAGCTCACAAGTTCCCTTAAATAAACGCTAAATTCATAATTTAAACCTAAGAATACAATTTTTTTTTTTTAAATCATACAGTAAATGACCAAGCTAGATTGAAATAGAAAATATTCACAAAAATCAAATGCATAGAATGAAAAATACAATATTTACAAAAATCAATAAAAACCTTAAAAAACAAAACAATAAATAGAATAAGTAACTAAATACAATCTAGTAAGAGAACACTTCAGTTTTTATATTGTCATTGCCGGAAGTTTTGATTCTTCAATATGGACAGTTCTCCTCTTTTTGGGTTCTCTAATACTTTCTATTGTTACAATATTGTGTTTTCTTATAATTATCACCCTGAATGGACCCTCGTATCGCAGTATCTCTTCACCCCTGTTAGACCCCAACTTCCTATATACAATCGTCCCGATTTTGATTGTTCCCGTCCTAACTGTGACCTTTAAATTCTCCCGAGATACCCTCCTGGATTTTTACCTTTTCCATTCTTCCCCGGGCCTTTTCCCATAACTTACTTCGAGCAAAATGGTTGTTGTGTATTTCCTATTCGTCTGCTGCCATGCTCTTATAGTCCTGCCTGTGTCCTCGAAGCCCAAAGAGGATCTCAAATGGTGAAAACCCCGTAACTGTATGTATGGAATGATTGTTTGCCGCTATCGCCTTAGGCATTGCCACGTCCGGTTCTAGTCCCTGGTCAACCTGATATAGCCGAAGATGGTCACTCAATGTGCCATGAAGCCGCTCTACGCCTCCTCTACTTTTGGGGTGTCCTGGTGTGTTGAGATGCCATATCATATCCAGGTCCTACATTTCCTTTCGTATCAAAGAGTTGTCAAATTCTCTGGAACACGCTATTCAAGTGTCACACGTGTTCAATCTCGTTCTTACTAAACACAAGAAGGTTATCCATGTAAATCAGACAGACGGATTCGTCAATTCCTCTTAGAAACTTGTCCATCAGGCGCTGAAAGGTTATGGGGGCATTTTGGAGGCCAAACGGCATCCTTGAAAACTCATAGTGACCCCTTTCAAAAGTGAATGCCGTCTTATGTTGATCATTAAGGTGCATTTTAATTTGATGATACCCAGCCTTCAAGTCCAGTGTGCTGAATACCATCGCCCCGCCCAACCTGTCCAACATGTCTTCAAATCTGGGGATTGGATACTTTTCGTCAATAGTATTCTCGTTTACCTTCCTGTAATCTATCACTACTCTGTACTTTTCAGTAGTTTCACCTGTTGATGAACTATCAATAATGATTCCCTGTCGTTTTAAACTTTCGAATTCCTCCCGGATGTGGTGACGTAATGCCTGTGGGTATCTCCTTTCCTTTACATATGTTACCCTCTCCTGCTTCAGTGGGATCTCATGGACAGTCTTTCAGGTCGCTCCGAGGATATCCCCTTCGGTAAAAAAAATATACTGGTATTACCTCTTGAGTTGACGTCTCCAGTCCTCACCTTGATTGATTACCCCAATTCGTGCTCCCTCATTCCTCTGTTGTTAACGACATTTGTAGGTTTTACCCATTTTCCCTTGCTATACTTATTCCAAGCACCCACCTTCCCTAGCAGGTCACACCTCACAATTACTTTATATTCTCTCGGCATGGTCTTTACAATGCACTTTCAAGATGCTCTTACTAAATCCCCAATGGTTCAAACCTATTTCCGCCTCTCCCTCTAACTCACAAGGGCCACCTAAGGTGATTAACCTACACTGACATAACTGAATCTGGTGTGCTCTCTCGCCACTACACAACTTCTCCACAGCCTCTCGA
This sequence comes from Halyomorpha halys, assembly GCF_000696795.3. Lineage (NCBI taxonomy): Eukaryota > Metazoa > Arthropoda > Insecta > Hemiptera > Pentatomidae > Halyomorpha > Halyomorpha halys. Next base: position 281,324 of record NW_027114494.1, on the reverse strand, counting down.
CATTTAATAGTACTGGAAATACCGGTGTCTACCAGACACTTCACTCCTGCAATTTCTATTATAGGCAAACCGCCGTGTTCTCCTCTCATATGGTTGATCTCCAACGTGCGGCAGCCCCTCTGTGGGTACGCTCCTCAGAACTCTCCTCGTGTTCTAGCTTCTCCTTTTCGTTTCCAAGTCCTCCTCTTGACTCTCTGGCTATGCTCTCCTTCATAGTCTCCTGCTTCAGTTTCTGTTCCTGAGGTCTCGGACATTTCCGTGGATTCACTCATGGAACGGATCCTTCGAGAGATTACCCTTCTCCGTAATCTTCGAGCATTGACCTCCATCGGTTCAGACACATTTTGCTCCCTCCGCCGATACATATACGGACACTATCGAGCTATATGTCCCTCTGTCCCAAATTCAAAACATCGGGTGCGAGGACATTGTGCTATCAGGTGTCCAGTTTTACTACACCCATAGCACTTGCGGTTCTCCCGCCGACCAATGTTCTGGGTTTAACTTGGCTCCTTTTATTTTCCGTGTTACTATTTCTCTCTCTTCTACCATCTCTTTGTTCTCTTCTTCTCCGAGGGTTTGGCATGTTTCTTGGCCGATGGTATTCCACCAGGGCTTCTCTACTTCCATTTGGGCCTCCACCTCTCTATCGCTTGTACCAATGAGAAATTGAGCACATTCCACAAACGAGCGGTCTCTCGCCATTCCCTCTTTATTCACCAGTTCTTTTGCCAACTGAATCTTCAGTACCATGGATAGGAATTGCATCCTACCCTGTACTTGGATTGTCTCCATCATCTCGCTGAGTTTATCTTGAATTCTGTTATAGCGTTCCAGGGGTTCTGCGGCATACTGCCCATTAGACTGTCTCGGTTTTTTCGTTTCTCTGATCATCATGAATATATCCTCCTCTGGGGTCCAGCGTCCTCCTCCGTATGCCTTCTTTAATCTTTCTTTGATGACCTTCCAGGAGGTCTCTTCATCTGCTTGAATCTGATTTAGGATACTTATTTTTTCACGGCAGAAAACCGCTGTTTTCAGTGCTTTGGATCCTCGCTGTCTAGGATCGCCCCCTTTTAAAAAATAATTTCATTCTCCGGTCTCTCCGGTGAATTTTGCTAGGTCCGACACCGCCTTTCTCAGGTTCTGGGCAGTTGCCGTACGGACCTTAATCCATTCTAGCGTCGTGGCATGAGATTGTGTGAAATTGAAAGAGACTCTGGTAATCTCCTGCGAAGGTGGGTTGCCAGCTGCTGAAGTTTGATTGACTGCATCTTGAGGTTGGTTGTTTTGGTTCATATTTTCTAGATTCAGAACTGCTCTTTTCACTAATCCGTTACTGGTCATAAATCAAAGGGAACAATGAAAAAAAAATTTTCTTTTAGATTGAAAATTAATCCGGTATCTAAAGGTCCCGGATTTCGGCACCAGTTAAGTTTCGGCAATAGCCAAATATCAAAAAAAGAGAAGAAGGAATAAGCTGTGACCTGGTGTTATATACTAATATTATTGGGTTCCGTACATCTCTTTATAT
>NW_027114494.1:276626-279673 GCF_000696795.3 Halyomorpha halys | reverse complement strand
TATATATATAACTTACGTGAAGCGTCTTGTCTAATATATCACCCTCCTTAAAATAAAAAATATCCGCGTATTTACTTGATGTTCCCATCTTATTAACCGCCCCTACTCTCGCATTCATTCCCCTCAACAACCGTTTCCAGGTAAATTCTGTTTTCCCGATCCTAATAACCCACATTCCTTATGCGAGCACCTACCTTCGATAGTAAATCGTATCCAACAATAATTTGATATTCCCGCGGCATGTTTCCCAGCACGTGACCCACTATATTCTTTCCACCCATGCTCCGAAGTCCATTTCAATTTCCCCTGCAACGCTACACGGTCCACCCAGGGTGATTAAATGACAATGGCATACCTGTACTGTGTGTGACCGGTGTGTCCTCTCTCCGTCACTCAGCTTCCTCAACGCATCAGGGCATACAATAGAGCTTCCCGTGTCCACCAAGCACCGCACTCCTCTCACCTTGATGATAGGCAGACCACTGCTCTCGTCCCCTTCGTTGTAGCTCACCATCGTGCGGCCGCCACTCTGTAGGCATTCTCCTCAAATCTCCTCAGTGGAGCTTCTCCTTCCGCTCGCTCTTCTCCATTTGTTCCTTGATCCACTGACTCTCCTCGTTTCTCCATCTTCCACCTCTGTGCCCGAAGCCTCTGACTCTTCCGAGATATCACTGTCTGACTCTTCTGTTCTAAGTGGGCCTCTCCTCCGACTTACTTTCTGGACGTTACCTTCTATAGGTTCTCCTGGACCCGCTTCCTTCCTCCGGTACATATAAGGGCCTCACTATATGACCCTCGTTCCCGCATTCGAAGCATCAGGTTCGGGGGCACTGGGCCACCAAATGACTTGTCTTTCCACAATCGTTGCACCTTCGCTTCTCCTTTCTACCATTGCCCCTTGGTTTGACCTGGTTCATCCTTCTGTCGCCCGTGACTGTTTCTCCACCGACGTCCCTCTGGTCTCTTCTTCTACAGGGCGCCGAGTCGTTTCTCGGACGGCTGTGTGATACCCTATTCCAGCTAGCTACGTCCACCTCCATCCTTGTAATATCTTTCCTGCTGCTAACGTCCATCATGTCTTGGACCCATTCTACGAAGTTCTGCTCTCGTGGCAGTCCTTTCCTCTTATTAGTTTCCTTCGCTAACTGCACCTTCATTATGATGTCCAGGAATCTTGTCTTCCACTGCACCACGTCTGCGCTCTGCGTTTTCCTCATCTTTTCGGTCACCAGATTGAAGTGCGCAGAGCGCAGCCGCATACTGTCCGCTCGACTGTCCCTGCTTCCTCCTTTCGCAGAACATGTAAAATATGTCCTCCTCCGGGTTCCATCTGTCACCTCCGTACGCTTCTTTTAATCTCTCTTTTACCATTGACCAGGACGTCTCCTCGTCCGCTTGGATGTAGTTCAAAATTGGCCTGTTTATCCTACAGATCAGAGCAGCTTTCAGAGATATGGCGTCGTCCCGATCCAATAGGCCCTCCGATACATTGGCCTCCATTCTCCCTGTGAGGTGGTCGCCACCTTTGAGGAAGTGGTTGAGCTCACCTATCTCACCTGAGAAGCGTTCCAGGTCTGAGATGGCCTTCCTAATGTCCTGCGATGTAGCTGTCCTCACTTTCAATTTAGCCAGTACGTTGTCATGCGCTTGGGCCAATGTAGTCTCTGGTAATTGGGGCATGACTGGGACTGGAGCTACCGGTGGCGCAGGAGGTGCGGGGGCTGCCTGATCCACAGGATTAGTCGGAGGAAAGTTCAAGATTTCCGCTCTTACTAGTGGTTGTTGTTCACCGTTAACCATTCTCTTTTTCTGGACAAAATTTCACACCTTGAAATTTGGAAGGAGGAAAAAGTAAAATGATAACAGAAAAAAAAGAGCAGAGATGATACCTCGTTAAAAATAACTGTTTGGTACAGAGTAAAAAAAAAAATGTCGGCGCACGGGAGTCCCGACTTTCGGCACCACTTACGTGAAGTCGGGTGAAAACTATAAAAAAAAAGAAGGAAAATGGTGCATAGAAATAACGCACATACTTGCTGAATTAATACTGATTTATTTCCAAACTTAATTTGCCTTATATACATTCTGGGTGTTTGTTTATGAGAGGAGATAAGATTAGGCTGATACTGCGCCTGGTCATCCTATAACTCCCCCCTACCAGTTTATGAACAATCCTCATAAACTCTAAAAATGAAAAATGATTTCGAACTCATATCTGAAAGAAAAAAGAGATAGAGAAGAAAGAAAAAAAAAAAAAAAAAAAAAAAAATAACGCAAGAACAGAACACAAAATATACACTTCAGTTTGAAAGAAACAAAACCATTTGGTACTCTCTTATGCTATATACATTTTTAACTGTTGTTGCACATACAAACTGAAATACGCAATCTAAAACTGTATACAAAATAAGCAAAACAAACTTTATGCGTGTGATGAGATGAGGACACTCCAGCCTACTACGGCGTTCCCGATATTGGGAACTTCAGTTGTTCTATGTGGACTGTCCTTCTCTTTTTTGGCTCATTGACACTCTCTATCGTAACCACATTGTGCTCTCTAATTACGATCACGCGGAATGGACCCTCATATCTCTGTAGGTCCTTGCTTCTGATTGTTCCCACTCGGCGATATACTATTGTCCCGATTTTTACTTCGCCGCTAATATTTCTGATATTAGAATTGTGGCGCGCTACGTGTTTCGCCTTTTCTCGCATAATACTCTCTTTTACCTTACCCCATCGCTTACGTAATGCCATAACGTTATTTCTAACCCCGCTGTCACCTCCTGTCGTGGCTCAATAATCCCTTCGACGCCCTCTAAGCCCAAAAAGGATTTCGAATGGCGAAAACCCAGTTACGGTATGAATGGAATGGTTGTAGGCATTTTTGTAGCAATTTTTATTATTTTATCGTTTTTATCATAGTTTAATTGGGTTCCAATCCCTTTTCCAGCTGGTAGAACCATAGATGGTCGCCTAAGGTGTTGTGAAGTCTCTCGATGAAAGAGTAGGGGAGGCTCTTTGGATGTCACGGTGTATTCAGAAGC
>NW_027114494.1:267897-276576 GCF_000696795.3 Halyomorpha halys | reverse complement strand
TTATAAAAGTAATTAAAAGGAGCTGTTTGTAGGAATCCTTGAAAATGACCTAAGTGGTCGAAACGTTGGAGGTTTGAAAAAGAATAAAGTTGAGAGAAAAAGGATCAAAATTGTTTTAATGAAACTAAACCACTCTCAAACAAATATATTAATAAAAAATAAATCTAATATATTTATTCAGTAGTGAAACTGGCACACAAGTCACAGAAAAATCACGACATATGCAACAATGACCAAGGCTTCCTTCCTGAGTGGAGCAATTCAATTTATCCCGCAAGGGAATACAGGAAGGGCAGGTTATCACCTATATGAAGACCCATTCCACAACAGAACTTGAGAAGGCTATGGATTGTAGGGAGTGTCAAATACTAGTTGCTCTGAATGCTAATGGATGATGATTCATCTCAAGAACTATATATACACACAACCAAAGAGGTGAGAAGATCTTAGTATTAATTATGATTTAGATGTACTTAAGGTAGAGGTAACAAACCTACCTTCTGTAATAGGGTCAGGCCAGAAATTATATAGACATACAATTAACTGGTATGTCTCCAAGTTCATGCTGTCCAAAGGTTATACACAATACCTGGTTTCTGCACTGTCTCAATGATTCACTTACTGATGGATGCTGTAATGAATTCATATAATAACAGCAACATCTGATCATCGTCTGCCACAATACAAACAACAGGAATTGGTCCAAAAGCATTTCTTATTCTAGTTTTCCCAGAATAAAAAAAAATCCTTGACTTTTCTTGATTGATAGACACCCTATGGTACGGAATGCATTAAATAATAGTCCTTCAAAATTTATTTTTAAAAATTAATTGTAGAGCTCATTCATTCACTTAGAATTTAAACCTTGGAGAAAAAAATCTATTGCTTTTTTTATCTAATTTTAGCTCTTCTAGTACAAGTTCAGAGGTAATATTTATTTGTAACATGTGATAAATTTGGAATGTCTGATGTACAACCTATTCAAGTTTCCTTTGCATCTTGTTTGTTTTTCCCATGCACTAGTTTATTGACCTATCTAACTTGAATTCACAAGAATTATTACACATAATGAAGACAACTCATAAAAGCAAGACTAATAGGGAACATGTAAAAATAACACTAGTGAATATTTTGAGTGTTAATTGGAGAAAAGTAGGGAATCGATTTTTTTTTTTGATTTTTTAGGACAGAATTTTTTTCACCTTTGTTCTTCAATTTCTGAACAAAATAATATTTTTGAAATTACTATTATGCATCATCCTGAGTATTAAAAAAAAAGAATTAATAAAATTACTGAAAAGAAAATTAATTATTAGGGTTAGTGCATCAGTTATTGGCATACCAACCTTTATTTTTAAGTATTACGAATTTGGTGCCAATAATCATTTCAAAATTGTCACCAGTTGCTAAAACCTCAGCTTATTATTGGTGCCAATTTTGAAACGGTTGTTGGCACCAAACTCCTAATATTTAAAATAAAGGTTGCCATGTCAATAACTGGTGCACTTATCCTAAATAGGAAAAATTAATCTTAAAGCAATGCTTATAAATTCAATAGAAAAAGTCCATAAATTAACATATTATTCATTTTTCAATCAAGAGATAAATGTAAATCCACTCATTGTTCTAACTGAACTTGGATTAAAGTTTAATATTGCAAAAGCTAAAATTACAATGTTAAAAAAACAAAACAATAATAGCTACAAATAATAAACTGCATTATAATATGCATTTTAGTAGTTAATTGAACAACACACAATGCAGGTTTTGGTATGTATTGTAAAAAAGTACTAATATCATATTTAATAGAAGTAAATTACAATAACAGTGTAAGTTCAAAAATTTCAATCATACATTGGCTACTTGAGATAGTGAGTGTACTCTTTGAAGTTGCAGGCCCAACAGAAGCTTTCTTGGGAATTTGAGATTGGTGTGAAAATCTATCCATCAGAAGAGCAGGCCTTGTTTTCTCAATATTAGGTTCAGGTCTTTTATCCTTTCTAACATCAGCATAATCACTATTTGATGAAATGATCTGCACATCAATATCGTCAGACTGAAACCAAGCAATAGGCGTTATTTATGAAATGTAATAAAATACATAAAGTGTATTTTATGTGTATATGTGTGTTTATATATATATATATATATATATATATATACATATACATATATAATCTGCACCACTACAACCCATGAAGGGTCAGGGGTGCAGTACTTTATAAGGAAGTACTGTTACTAGACCAATGGTTGAGCAAGGAGGTTATTTGGTCAGAATGACGCTCTGCCAGATTTTCACCCAATTAAGGGTACCCACATAAAAAGGCTGGGTGAATCGGGGGTTTCTGAACCTACAGGGATGACTCATGGCTACAATGAAACAGAAAATCATTATCTGCCACCGCCAGATTTGAATCCGGGGTCCTTGACGCTGGTAGCACAATCCCTTAACATAGCTCTACTCACTCCCCATCCCACATACACCCACACGCACGTGCACACACAAACTCACACACACATTTTTACATAACCCAATTGATGACCGGACATGGATGCTTCAGAGCCTACCAGTACCGCTTCAAACTGGATAACAGCGCAGAATGCCCTGGATGCCAGACTGTCGAGGAAACCGCGGAGCACGTGTTCTTCACTTGCACTCGCTTTGAAGTAGAAAGAAGAACCATGCGAAGAATGCGAGGCGGCACTCAGCCATTTCCCTCCATGAAATAATGCCTAGCGGCGGTCCCGTGGAGAGGAATGAACAGGTGTAGGGCGGTGGTTTTAGTGGGTAAAAATCCCACACACGGATAGGTACGTGTCTTTTGAAGATTTCCACTGACCCTCGTAAAAAAAACAAAAAAAAACACACACACACACGAGTGGTAAAGCTGCTGTGTGGGCCTGTAATGCCCAAGATATTCAGGAAGTGAATACTACATTGCACTCCGGTTTTGTGTGGGTGAAGATCAATGACATGTACATCTTTAGCTGCTACGCCTATCCCAGCATCACAATAGAAGACTTTGCGAATTTGTTGGATCGCATTGTCTTAGAGGCTAGTTGCCATAAGCCAGCTATCATAGCAGGTGATTTCACACATGGGCAACTGAATGGGGAAGTAGGCTAACAAATCGATGTGGTGAAGTTCTCCTCGAAGCTTTCGCACAAATGAGTGATATGCTCCTAATGAAAACCGGAACAAACCCGACGTTCACAAGAGCAGGAAGATCTTCCATCATCGATTTGACGTTTGTGAGTGGTCGCCTGCATCGGATCGCAACTTGGAAGGTTTGTGGATTTTATACAAACAGTGATCACCAGGCTATATTGATCACACTGGATATGCCTACAAGAAAGAACAGTTCTCGATGGAGAACCCACAGCTGGAACACGAAGACTTTTGATGGCGCCGCGTTCACTTTAATGCTAGAGGACGAGTGTGAATTGAAAGGGTCAGCCGAGGAAAAGGCGCGTACACTAACCTCTTTTATATCTGGAGCTTGTGATGCAGCTATGACCCGTTAATCAAAGTTATATCAAAAAAGATATGAGGTGACTGGTGGTGTCCCACAGGGCTCGGTATTAGGGCCTCTTCAGTGGAACGTCATGTACGACACAATCTTTAAATTGACATTGCTGGAGGGAGCCACAGTTGTGGGATTCGCAGATGACGTTGCAGTTGTAGTGGTGGCGAAGTACTTGGAAGAAGTTACCCTCATCGCTAACCAGGCTGTTGCTACGGTACGAGGTTGGCTGTCTTTGGTAGGCCTACAACTTGTAGATCACAAGACCGAGGTTCTCCTAGTAAATAGCAGGAAGCAGACTGAGTCTATCACTGTTACGGTGGGTAGGCACGAAATTTGTCCCCAGTCTTGCTTTAAGTACCTAGGAGTTATGGTCGATGCACTTTGCAGCAGAAATAAGTGAATTGGAGAGAGTGTGGAGGACGCATCACTCCAGAAAACATGGTGAGCTATATGCACCTCTCAGACCAGCATTGGAACGCAGTGAAGAGATTCACCACAGTCATCCTCAAGAGGTTGAGAGAGGAAGAGAGGGCTAGACGACGTTTGTAGCATGAAAACGTAAAAACCATGTGAAGAAAGTGAGGCGGCACTCAGCCATTTCCCTCCACGAAGTAATGCCTAGCGGCGGTCCCGTGGAGAGGAATGAACAGGTGTCCCACACATGGATAGGTACGGGTCTATTTGTGTCTTTTGAAGATTTCCACCGACCATTGTGAAAAAAAACACACACACTAGAATTCGGGGGGGAGTGTTAGATTATAGTATTTCTAATATGTGTTTTATTATATCGTTTGAACATTTATTGCAAAAGTATTGTAAGTCAAAACTGGACTTCTGAAATATTCAGCACTTTAGAGGAAGTCATATTACGTATTTGGTGAGCAATAACAGGATAGAAATTCTCCAAAAGTGTTGAAAATCTCAAAACTCCATTTTTATATTCATAAGATGTTTTATAATTTGTCAAATTAAAATCAAAGCCTTGTTATCAATCAGGGTTTGCTTAGTTTTTTAGAGAAATGGGACCCTTAGATCATCAACACCTCTAGTTTTTGATGTTAGGGAAAGTACCTGGTTTATGAAAAAAAAATGTCACTATAAAGAAAAAATATCAAAGAATCAATATTTTTTAACATTTGAGAACTAACATTATTTTCATTCTTATTTAGAACTTTAGATGTACCAGGCAGTATTAGTCCTATTCTGCTCAAACCTGAGAAATAGTGAGATTCACTGCAGAAATATAATGATATACTTCATAAATAAGTCTATCTGAAAGAATACTTTTACGATTAAAAGAGGATGATGGTGGCTGTTTTGTAACAGAGTAAAAGTGCAAGAGCTTCTACCTCTTTAGTACTATCCTTATGTAGTTGCTACGGTTAGACGTACACCATAACATCAATAGATAACTGGCACAATTAGCTAAGTGAGTCTGAGCAGCTTCAACTAGATAGTATATGTGCAGCAGCAGTCCAGTTTTAAGTTTCCAGCCAGGTCCTAGCATCCCAGTTATCTTGTCCTGGACAGCCTTAATCTCCTCTTTCAGTGAAGTTTTGTAACACCTTTTTTTGGGATCACAGACTCACCCATGCAAACATGACTAGCCAATAAAGTCTTACCTGCTTGATAAATTGGATTATATACACAAATATGCATATGTTTTTACAGATTTCTCCCTCGTTATAGCTCCCAAGATACTACTTAGCACTCACCTTTCAAATTTTAAGAGTCAATTTTTTTCTTACTAAATAATTTTCCATGTTTCTGACCCATAGGAGAGCACAGACCAAACCCTAGGGTCTTTTATAGGTTAACTTAAGTGCTTAAGGAAATAAGTTTTTCTTTTAAAGTGCTTTTCCAAGTCAAAGAAACACCTGTTGGATGCATCGATCTGCCTACTAATTTCTTGAGCTATGCTATTCCATGAGTTTATTTTAGAATCTAAATATATAAATGACTTTATGTTATAAGTTGAGTATTTGTCTATTTAGATATGATTTGTAATAGTTGAATTTCGCAAATCAATTTCATTAATCTTTTAGAAGTTAATCTACTGAATAAAAAGAGAACCTCTGTTGTATTAGTTTTCTTTTCTTCTTGAGTAACTATAATAAATTTTGTTGTATCTTAGTAATATATGACAGCCTGCACAAGCCATAACCCAGTCAAATAATGCCAAGATGGTGAAAAAGCTTGGAGCTAGCTGAATTTCACTTTTGTATTGGAAGATATTAAAACATACATATCCTAAAATGTCCCAGAGAATATGAGCTGCCAAAGATGTTCAAAATGGCACCTAAAGTATTGGTATGGAAATTTAAAAAAAACACTATAACTTCATTGTTATTAGTAATTCAGACTTTCACTACTTAGTTTGGAACCATAATGAAAAGATCAACTAACTTACTTTCAACCATTTTTTATGTTTAAAATCTTAATTTGGTAAAATGTAAAAAAAATTCTTACTAATTATTAAGTTTAGATTTTGAGTGAACAAAAAATCTTTTTAATGCAAAATACTCTGGATAAATGTTGTAGTGCAGTCTATTAAGTTTCTATTTCACTGATCATTTTTAACAACACTCCTAAAGTATGGCCAAAAAAGCTGAATTCAAAACCAGAAAATTTGTCCAGCCCTACTTGCACTTCTATCATTTCCATAAAATTCTATTATTAATTTTACAATATATTTCCGTTTTGATAAGAAATAAGATATAGTTATGCCTTTTAGGGTATAAATGGTTTTATGTATTCTTATATCTTTAATGTATAAAATGAATTCACAATCAAATTTGTCCTTAGTATTAGCATAATAAATTATCATATTTAATTTACTAATAATAGTATTATTAGTAAATTAAATATTAATGCCCCTTAGCCTATTTATTTAAATACCTTAAATAAATAGGCTAAGGGGCATTAATATTTAATTTACTAATAATCTAAAATATTACCTAATTAAATTTCTTAAAAAATAAATTAATAAACTTTTAGAATTTATAACTAGAAATTTAATTGTGTTTTCGTAATCACTAGAGTTTTATATTTTTGTCCAAAGATGTGGGATTCGATTTTTTAAGGAGAAAAAGTATTAACTTCGAAAATAGACTAATATTTTATTTTTTATTTGTGAACTTGTCATTACCAAGAGAGAATATTTATGGGTGAGAAATGTTTCAATAATTAAATTCATTATGACAATAGATGAAAAATTTTGTCCAAAAAGACAGTAAGTACTCCACAGTTCATTAATTTAAATGTCTAAAAATAATGTATTTAGTTCTCATCTATTTTGGCACAAAAATGATTAAATGCTATGAATCTGAATATACAGGTAAAATGCAAATAACTAGGCAGCATACCATCATGGTGTCAAACTACAATTACTTTTTTACTGAATTTATCAACGCTTCAAAGAAATCAAGAAGATGAATCATAAAAAAAAACCTCTGGTACATTATAGCAAAAGAAATAAATTGTCACTGACGAGTTTAATATTATATTAAATTAATTAATAGGTTTAGTAAAGATGAATATTAAAGACAGCAATTGTTAGAAATAGCTGCACTTATTCATCAAGACGACTTTTTATATTAAGTTATTAATCTTACCAATGTTAATATTTCCCTTCAGCGGAAAAAATTTTGGAGGGATGTAAAAATGGAATTCCTAATTCTCTTGAGTTTTTTTTTTAACGCTTCATCCAAAACTTCTACCCGAAAAAAAAGCTATAAGAATGTGTAAAAGCCTCGTTGAATCATTGCACCTAAATTAATATGCGTTACTGCTCAAGCTGCTTTCACACTGGGCACACATATCTGCACCAATCAAACATAATGATTGTTGCTGTTTGAAAGTCCCCAGAACTGCCCAGATCAGAGCTAGATGTTTCTAGAAGGAATGTATTAATATTTATGTTATATAATTATTATGCAAAAATATAAATATTTTTATCCCATAGTTATTGACCATAATATCTACATTAAAATTTGATTATTGAAAATAGATATTAAAAAAAAAAAAGCAAGGTGGAAGTGGACAAATGAATGGTGCATTTCTTTTGTTATTTATAGTGGCTGTGGTCAACCCAACTGTTGTCTATCAGTTACAGACTGAAAAAATCTCAGACCTTTCACTTATTACCTTATTTTGGTATGAAATTAATCCTTCTACACTTGAAAAAAGCTATTTTTTTTAATCATTTAGGATGACAATATTACCTCTAAATATACATTTAAATATAGATAAGTAAAAGTCAAATATGACTATCGCCATAACAACCATGGATGTATGAAAACATTTATTTTCTCCATCAGTCAATCATCAAATTCTATCCTATTTTATATTTGTGGGAGATGGGAGAGGGACAGAACCTGCTCCTGGAGGACATCAGTTTTTGATATATAACCTTGCTATGTAGCTTAATGTTATGTTTGCTGAAAAAAGTACTTAAATAAATGGTTTGGTAAAGTTAGTTTATTAAAGTATAATTCAGAGTTGTTTTGTTTCTGAAAATCTACAAATGGGGATGAGGATGGAATGGCCCTACATATGATTTGGCAATGTTAAGGCAATGTGGCAGAGTTCATCTGTAAACAGATTGCAGCTACATCATAGACGGCAATCAAATTTTAGATGTCTCTTCGATTTGGGTCTATTTTGAAGATGAATGGGTGAAAAAGAAAGCTCAAGTTTGGTCAGAACTCCAAGAGTTTTCATCAGATAAGGATTGGGGTATTTTTAAGTCTCAAATGAAAAACTTTCTTATTTGTAATGGAATCGAGAATGATGACAGAAAGAGAGCTCTCATGTTGAATTCATGGTATGATTCAGCATATACATTGATTTCCAACCTAGCAATTCCCAAAAAACCAGAAGAAATAACTTACATAAAATTTCTTTAAAATAATTTTGATCCTTTTTCTCTCAACTTTATTCTTTTTAAACTTCCTACTAAAAAAACTAAAAACTAAAAATTTTTTAAAAATAGTTTCAGATATGTATATAAGGATGAAAATATAGATGTTAAAAATGTTATAGAGGTAAAAGAAAAACTGAAATCAATAAAGATAGAAAATGATGACATATTGGTGAGTTATGATGCAGTGTCATTATTTACAAATATTCCTCTGAAAGTAGTTTATAATAT
>NW_027114494.1:253582-264613 GCF_000696795.3 Halyomorpha halys | reverse complement strand
TAAAAATCAACAGTTTTTTAAGGAAGGAATTTGGGCTTTACCATCTCGTTGGGAGAAGGTTACCGACTGTAACGGTGGATATTTTGATGAATAAAGGTGATTATTTGAAAATATTTATTTATTTATAATTTCCCCCAAAAAAACGACAGGACTTTTTGAATGACCTGGTAGAAAAACATATTTTTTCTAGGAAGACTCACATGAAGAGTATCTATATAAAATGATTGAAAGAAACTCAAGTGAATAAAAAATTTACCTCAAGCTAAATTCTCAGAATATTTGTTTACTTATTGACACTTGGTGTCAAAGAACAAACATAACTAAAAGTTTATTTTATGACTTCCCTCATGTCACCCCAATTCTATGTAAAAGAACTGAATTTACTCATTATAATTTTAATGCTGTGTATTATAGCAACCCAATATGTTTGGGCAGCATAGCTAAATAAAGCATTTTTCTCTCTGAAAGAGATCATGGTTCAAAGCACTTGGATTCAGCATTGCTGATGAGTAATTAAACTAGTCAATTTTTTATCAAAACATTAAGCATTGGTGTTCAGAGAATGAATCCAAGATTTCATACCTGGAAGTTTTAACAGAAAAACTTGGTAAGTTTAATAAGGGTCAAATCAAATTAGAGCTTTTACCTGAAGCCAAACCAAAATAAATCCAATCAACACCTGTACCATATGCCGTAAGACACAAGATAGATCAGGAAATTGATCATCTATTGCAAGAAGGAATCTCGGAGCTCATTAAATATATTGATTCAGGCTTATCTCATCAATGAAATACTATAGTATAATTATCTTCTTATTTTTTTTAATTCTTTAAATAATAATATCTATACAAAGTTTTTTACACACATTATTACCAACAATTGTTATTAATTATCTTTTTTTTTACAAGAACTAAAAGGTCTCTTGCTTCTTATCTAAGTAGAAATAAACTACAGAAATATATAATAGGATTAATAAAAATAATAGTGGAGATGATGAAAGTGCAAGTCAGCTAGGGTTGGACGGATTTTCTAGATTATGCTTTAAATTCATCTTTTTAGGCTATATTTTGGGAGTTTCGTTAAAAATGATCAGTGATAAAGAAACCTTAGGTACAGTGCTAAAACATTTATACAAATGTGCTTTGCTGTATTGTACTTTTCCCCTTCAAAATCTGGATTTAATAATTATGAAGAATTTTTCTTTTCGGTTTATGCTAACTTCAAATTTTAAATAGTTGATAAGAAGTTTTAATTATGGCTTGAAACAAAATAGTTTAGGTCTCAATGACAACTAAGTTATAAAATATTTTAAATGTGCATGGTGCTAATTCAGGCGCCATTTTGAACATGTTTGGCAGCTCATATTCTTTAGAACTTTTTATAAGATGTATGTTTTAATATCTTGTCCCATGTATATGTGGGTCTAAGCCTTCTTAATAAACCTTTGTGTGGAAACTCTTTCCAGTGAAGACATTTTGGGTCACTGCAGCAACCCATAAAACTGTTTTGGTCCAACTTTCCTTCCCTTTTTATTAATAGTGCACATTTTATTGCTGTAAATGGTCTAAACAGGATAATCATTCCTCTTATTTAAGCTCTCATAATAAAATCCATAGCAAAAAAGATTGCTGTTCTTTGTGGCAACTGTGAGATTATAGAATTCTGTTTCTCTAGTTGTTCATATTCACTATAGTTGAAGATGCACATAATGACATGTGACCTCCACTAATCTGTTATTCCCTATAATAGTGGGTTTACAAACCAAGTGACTCATACTAGGGTTTATGCATTTTGGAAGCTAGATTAAGATTTTAAAGAGGTTAAAAATCAAAAGTGATTAAAATTATATTTATTTATATATTTTCATTTTTGTCACCTGTGATGAGAGCCTCAGTAAAAAGTTTCCTCCTGACAGGTAAACAATGCGCCAGTGATTAATATATTTGTGGATTGGAAATGGTAGTTAACAAAAAATAAATAAATAAAAAACTTATGTAAAATGAAGTAAACAAGAAATAAATAAATGAATCAACAATTTAAAACATATATTAATAAAAAAATAAACAAGATAAAAATTATAAAATTAATTACTTCTTTATATTAAACAAAAAGGCAAAAAAAGAAATTATACATACAAAATTAGAAAGAAAAAATATAAAATGAAAAGATAGAAAATTTAATAAGTATATGTACATAAGATATATACTACGAGCACAGAATAATGCATATTTTTATAAGAACTTAACCACGGAAGGAACTTACAGAAACAACCTTATTAGTATAAAATTCAAAAACATACAGTACTACTACTACACTATTACTACGAATAACAAGATAACTCTAATGATTGAATGGCTGGTTTAGACCTCTAAAGGTATATATATATAATAATACTGGAAGGGGATAATTCTGAGTCAGATCTATACGCTATGCACCTTAACTCCTTACTTCTGTAGATAAGAAACTCCAGAGAGCAATATTTATTAAGTCCAAGTATTGCTTATATGAGGGAGTATGATTTATTCTACCTTTGGTGTTGATGGCTTAAATTTTGAGGTACATTTACAATGCTTTAGGATATTAATATAGATATGACACACAATAAGATATAAAACAAAAATACCAAGAACATACAAATAATAATCATGTTCTACGAAATATATATAATCTAAGTCTTCTAACATAACAGATGGGTTAGGTGGTAATTCAAGTATATCAAAGGAAATAATTATAGGTAAAGGTTTACTAATAGTATTTTCTGATTTAATAATTTTGGAATCAATAATTATATTATTAGGTTTACGATATTGTAACAATGTTTCATTTTGTTTTAATTTAAACAATGCAGTTAGTGGTTAAAAAATGGGATGCATAGCCTTATTTTCTAATGTTACATAGCTTGTGTTAAAATTAAGATAACAGTCTACTTCATCGATATATTTAATTAAAGAAGTTACCTTGATACTAGATGTTATACAATGTTTAAAATTATTTTTAAGAAGGTTTTGAATACAATGATCATTAACTTCCTTAACATTTATACAATAATAATAAGTATTGATATATGTAAAATTACCTGTAAGGGTTGTATTCTTATCTAATAATACAAGTTTATAAGGAGTTAATGTTGTTACAAGAGTGTATTTTAGTGATACAGGAACTGAAGGATGATATATAATGCTTTGTATTTTGTTTTTATTGTACATCTAGTTTTGCTAATTTTCTATAAACTTTCTAAATCAGTAGATATTAAGGATAAATTCCGTTTTACTAAACATGAAATTTCAGTCTGTGTTAACATGCTGGAGCGTAATATTCCTAATTCACAGAATTCTAAAGAATTTTCTATAACTAATGTCCCTCAAGGTGATATATTTAATAATGGAGTAAAGTTCGTTCAAATGGGAAGTCATTGTAGCCATATCTAATGTATTGATAATTTTAGAGGCTCATTCATTGTTTTTAAATATAAGAAGATGGTCAGGGTTGCGGTCAAAAAAAGAACAACAAATAGTTTTAAACTATTGCATCCCTTATTGCATTAGGTGGACTTACTCCATTCTCTGGCTTCTCCTTCCTTATCTCCAGAATTCCCTCATTTCCTGATCTCTCTCTCCCTCTCCTCTGCTTCGGGGGGCACCTCCGAGTCCGACGAGGAGTAGGGAATATATGTTTTTCGTAAATAGCACAGGCTTCATAATAATACCGATTTACACTTTTCTAAATTTAAATCTGCAGTGAGAGGAAAAACATTAGTTACCTTCCACATAACTGTAAATTCAATAATTTGATCCCATGTGGAGTTAAATAAGTCAAAATACTATTTTAATTCTTTATGCATCCCCTTAAATAAAAATAATTGGGAAGGATCATTTGTGATGGAAAGCCCTTGTTCTGTAATGGCCTTGATTTTGGTGCCAAGGCTCTCAAGTTAATGTTAAGAATGGTATATTGGGCCATTTTATCCTCAGAAAGAGACTTTATTATTATTAATTGAAGTGATACTAATATAAAATAAAAAAATTGAGACTTTCCTCCTGACAGGTAAACAATGTATATGACAACTGGTGATTAATATATTTGTGGGTTGGAAATGTTAGTTAACAAAAAAATAATATAATATGGTAAAATGATATTGTCAAAAAATAAATAAATAAATCCAAAATTTTAAAAACAAACAAGATAAAAATTATAAAACAAATTACTTCTATGTATTAACAAAAAATATATTACAGAATTTTTTTAGGAATAAAAATAAATAAAACAATAAAATTAAGAGATAGAACATATTATATGTTTGTGTACATAAGATATATGCTATGAGCATAGAATTGTATATATATAAAAGTTACAGTCAGCTGTTACGGCCATATCATCTGATCGAGCAGATGAGAATTGTTCAGTCATTCACAGAATGTTCTTCTATCTACCTTTTCCATTTTTTTAGCAAGATTCTTCCTGCTGCCACGTAACTTATATAAATATATGTCAATATAAAAGTTTATAGCCTATGTCTATCAGGGAACAAAGGGGAAAGATGTGAAGTAGCAATGTTAGAGGTCCCTGAGGCAGGCAACACGAGAGTATGAAGTCTGTGGGCTGGGCATTTACATCCTACTGTGTGATAAGAGCCTTTTAAGAGATCTATAGTATAAACATTTATTTCCAAAAGTATAGGCGATATTTATAGCTGACGATCATAACTGTTCAATGTTGATCACTTTAAGCAAAATACAATGTCACTTACACCGGGCTTAACATTATATACATTGAAGATATTAAATTGAATAGAAAATTAAATTGAATTAATTTTATGAATTTATTTTATAAATAAATTTATTTACAATGGATGGATTAAACTAAATTAATTTTATAAAATATATTATGTATAAAAAAATATATAAATTTTTAGTTTTACTTCAACAATTTTAATTATCTGAATCACTGACATCCAGAAATTATTGTATATCATAAAAATTGCATATTATACATGTTCTTTCATAATAGTTAACTTCTTTGTCATACTACATTCACTAGAGGTTTTTTCCACCAATTCACAACAACTATTCCAACTAATACTAATAAGAATGAAGCCATAACGAACCTGAAGGTTTGATGCCAATATGACCAATCACTCTCTACATACATCCTTCCAATGATGCCCCTCCAAACCCAATTCTACTAAATCAGTTTTAATGCAATCCTCCTATCTATGTTTCGGTTTACCCCTCAGAGTTCACCCATCGGTTCAGTGTTTATTAACATTTTAGGGACCCTCTCGTTACTAAGCCCTACAACCTTACATGCCGCAATGCTATAACTTGAATTATCTTTACCGGGTGTAGGTCCCCTTATTCAGTAAATTCTCCTTTTAATTCATTCTTTTTCGGTCTGAATATTTTATGTAATACTTTATTTTCGAAAACCTTAAGGCGCTGTTCATCCCTTAGTATAAGAGGCCATATCTCGTATTCAAAAAGAACAGTGGGAAGAATAATAGTTTTGTAAATTCTAATTTTTAAGTTTTTGGATAGAAGGCGCGAGCTAAGCAGTTTCGAAATTGAAAAAGCATTTCCTGCTTGTTATTCACAATAACAAGCATTTCCCACCTTCAACCTCGCTTTTATTTCCTCATCAATTTCGCTTTCTCTAGTTATCGTAGAACCTAAATACTTATAGTAAAAACCTATATACCTGTTCAAACGTATTTCCTCCTATATCTCTATTACCAAAATTGCTCGTGTTTCTACTGCTAACCATCTATTTTCTTTTATCTATATTTATTTCAAAACCGAGTTCCTTACTGGAGTTTATTAACACAGTTGTATTTAGTTCTATAGTTGCCTTGTCCTCACCCAATAATACCAAATCATCAGGATACCCAAGAACCAGTCTATTACCACCCAAAGTTAAATCCTTTTCAGTATTCATCACAATTTTAATGACATATTCTAGTGCTAGATTAAATAAGATAGGTGATAAAAAATTGCCTTGTTTTAAACCCGACCGGACCTCGAATTTCTCAGAATAATAACTGATTCGTACCTTATTAAACATTTCGGTCATGCACATCAGTACAGGATTTAGTAACTTCTTTGGTATACTAATACTAATTACCATTAAAAGATTTGAAACTATGAAATCTATTGAAACCTAATATTATCAAATTACACTCAAATCTATTTTAAAAAATAGTAATAAAAAAACTGAGATTACAGAGAACTGGTTCATCACATGCCCTTGTCTCAAAAGAGACAGGGAAGGTAATACAAATGGACAACCTTGGACTGGCTGGTCACACTCCCCTTCCCCCACCACCTTATTCTCATCAGTCATCCTCCATTTGATGCACTATAGGTCCAATATAAGAGGAGATGCAGAAGTAACCATAGTGTGAATAGTAGTATAAGCACATTTCTACTGTTCAATTCATAAGTCCTTTTCACAAATCCAAAGTATATTCCATTGTGACTATTTGGCAATTTCTCTTTGAGCGATGATGATAAAGATATTTTAATGAGAAAGGGTGATCAGCCCCTTCTTAGTCTGAAAGTGTAGAGTGTGAGTAGTCTACAGTATCGAATATACTGTAAGGGTTAAGTATTTCCTCAACCACCAGAGGCTACTTGCAGTCAAATGATTGAGTGATTGGAATGTATGTTAAGTATAATAGTACAAAACTGAAGAGAGAAAAAAGAAATATATATATATATATATTAAATACTAAATAATACTAGAATAAAATACTTTAGAAATAAGAATTTAATAAATAAGGACATTATTTAAATTAACTCCAATAAAACTCACCGATTTATGGGAGCTGGATTTATCAATTATACATATGGAGATATCAGTATCCCTTAAATCCTGCAAATAATGATCAAAATAAAATTTTCAAAAAGATAGAAGTAATGAAACAAGAAGTAGAAAATTTCAGGCAGGAAATTATCTGTATTTTTACCTTGAGAGCATGGTGTAGGACAAAAAAGGATAATGATACATATCAGGGTTTCCAGCAAAGTATTTCAAAGAAATTCCCTCACTTTTCCAGGTTTTTTTCCAAATATTTCGAGACCAAGCAAAATTTATTCGAACCAATAATATTTGTTACCTAATCAGGCATTCATCAAATACTAATAATTATATATTATTCACTAATATAATTTTCTAACTTATTAAAAGAACTTATCAAATGATACTGTTAAACATTAAATTGGGAGTAGAAGGATCACAAAGCTATTTATTAGATAAACAATAATTTAATTACATTTTCACAATAATTTAAAAAAAATATCCGTGGACTAAACATTACTTTTTTTCCCTATGCCGCAGGATCTGGCTCTTCTGCTATAAGGGTTCTGGCAGTCCAATAAAGCATTAGAGCAATGAGGATTATCTCTTACTCCAATTCTATGAAGATGTGCACCCAAGTAATCGTGACCAGTTATAGCTCTAAAAGTAGCACCCAATACATGGCGGGGAAGGTCAGGTAGTATGCGATCATTTGAGCTGATGAGAGCAGCCCACTGCTTTCTTCTTCAGACTCCTGATAGATTTGTTACAGCTTATTTCTCTAAGACACATTAATGAGGCTTTTAGCTGCAGCAAAACTAGTGGGTGGGTGAGGCATGGGCAGCTGGGATCCTTCTTTGGCTAAGGCGTCAGCCAGTTCATTTCCCCAGATTCCAACTTGTGAAGGTATTCATTTCAGAGACACAACAGTGTCCCTTATGGGAAGCTCCTCCTAAGTAGTCTTCTTCCCTCCAATACTTCATTCAAATTGTTGGCCATAGGCTGATGATAGGCTGACTATGGCAGTCTGTGAGTCACTAAGAATAACGGCTGTCGGATTTAAGTAATCCGATTTTTCCATTCTTTTTTTTGGATTTATATAAAGTTGGGGTCGGGGTCTCATTTTCTGATGCCCCCCCTTGCCGCGAACACCGGAAGACCCCGAAGACGCTGAAACTGGAATGCCGCCCCAGCCTAAGCATCATGCAAGCTAGGACCTGGCCTACCCCTACCATCACGCCAGGCTCCAGGACACGCTGGCCAGCCCTTGAAGAGGAAATACGTCTTTTCAGACATCGGGCGATATACATGGTTTTCACCATTTTGCCCACAGCACACCTGGACGGGAAAGCGGCGGCGAAGACGTCACTCAGATAAGCCAATTAATCTATGAGACCCCAATATTCTGTTTTCAAATTATTATAGATAATATTCGATTAATTGACTAACACATTAACCGTAATTGCCCCTCCAGGGATTAACACCATTATAAATAAAGAAAGAAATATATTCATGGTTTTATGAGCAGAAAGTGTCTCACATTTTCAGCCCCCCTTTTCCACACATTTTAATTATAATCATAAAATTACACTCGGGACACCTGCAGTATAGCACGAGCAGGTCCCGATGTAACAACGGCCTTTGCGATATTTCAGGTATTAGCATCTCTAGAGCCAGACAAATAGCATGAACTAAACATTATACAACCTCTTTTATTTTTTATAACATTTCTTGTACTTGTTCAAAAAGCATTTTAGCATAGTAGCAAGCTACTAACTTATCTCGGATGCAGATGTATCTAGATAAGGGAAATAGGATGTAAAAGGCGTCTTCAAACACAAAAAACATATTCTTGCAGTGTATTAAAGCTGCTTTTGGCAGAATCTGCACAAAAGTCTTTTTAAATAAGCTCAAGGTGGAGAAAAAAAGGCTTAAGCTCCTAAACGTCATGGAGGAAAGACATGGGGAGCCACCCAAGATGTGATGGGTCTCCCATATAAAACTTATGTCCAGCCTTAGTAAATGGTTCTGAGGTCATTTGTACTGCCGTATATGCATCCCTTAACAGGCTAGACAGCCAACAGAACAAAGCCCTGCATCTAATCTTGGGTGCACCACCCTCAACCTTCTTGCAGCTATGGAGTTGCAAAATACACCAGAACCTCTGTCTAAACAACTTGAGCGAGCTGCAATGTGTCTTCACTCATTGAGCAAATGCAAAGAACAGACCCTGGGTTTAGGAATAACTACAAAATTTCAACTCAATGGCTTAAGACAAAGAAATACCTTCATGCTGAAAGCCAAGACTTTACTTGAAGAAAGCTGGTTTGACTGTGAAGAGAGGGAACCATTCATACATTTCCATTTCCCAATCCACTATCATGCAAACAAGGCAAAAACCAACATGCCTATGAGTTAAAAGTAATAGCCCTGGAAACAATAGCTCAAAAGTACCCTTCTCAGGATTGGCTTCACATTAATATGGACGGATCAGCTGAATTAACCATTAGCAATGCTTGAACTGGGGTTTACTCAAGAGATTTCCAATTAAGCATTGCAGTAGGTAAGGAAGGTGCAAACTTGGACAGTGAAATAGCAGCTATCCTCATCGCCTTAAGAACACTTTCTAGAAGGCAAGACTGGAATGCTGTTCTCTTCACTGACTCTCAAGCAGCTATACTTGCAGTTACTAACACACATGGAAGTCTATAAAATGCTATTTTGTAATGCAAATCCCTCCTCTACAATCTTTAATGCTAATCCCTCCTCTACAATCTGTAATGCAAATCCCTCCTCTACAATCTGTAATGCAAATCCCTCCTCTACAATCTAACACTTCAGGGCACTAATGTGGTCCAATAGTGGACTCCAAGCCATTGCGGGATCTAAGGAAATGAAGAAGCAGATAATCTTGTAAGGCAGGGAGCAAAATCGCCACAACCAGCCCATCAAAGATCTCATAACTCAATAAAAAGAATGATTAGGACCAAAATAAATGAGGAAACAAAAACAACACGCTTGAAAAAGGGGAAAGGGAAAATATATGAGTTTAATACAAAACCCAATCCCAAGAAGAAATGCAGTAGGCTGCTTACGCCTGACAACTGGCCACGACTACCTGCAGAATCATCTCTAAAGAATAGACCTGGCTCGGGACCCTAAATGTGTACTACACGACCAATGGAAAATGGATGGAGAACAGCTTGACGAATGTCCTTCTCCGACTGAACTGAGAAATAAAACATTTGCCAATGAGCATTTGAAAAACAAAAAATCAAACTTATATTGGGTAGCCAGACATCGAACTTGCCAAGTTGTACACACTATGATACAATGCTCAACACTATCTGTAATAAATCCAGTCCTATTTCAAACAGGAGACAAATGTATTGCTATTTTAATTGAAAACGTTATTTTTAGGCATGAATTTGTTTCTTGATTTATGAAATATAAGACAGGAAATTTGGACATTGAAAATTGTTGAATCAGTATCCTTGAAAACCAAATACAGGACACGTGTACTGAAGAATTCTGAAAACTAATAAATGAAATGCTTGCTCTTGCCTGAAATTTCGATAGAGAATTCGACTTCAAAAGGCTATTACTAAATCGATGAAATACATACTCCTCCATTCAAATAAATAAAACTTATACATATAGCAAAAAGATTATATAAAAGTGATCATGTGAACACAACAGTAGTTTCATTATAGTAGTGAAAACAGTTTGGAAACAGTTAATTATGGTACAGCCAAGATGAATTAAATTTATCATTTTAACAATATATATTTTCTTCTTCTATCAGAGTCTCACAAATTTCTTTATACACTTTCTTGATGTTATACCTCCATTATCCTACTTTGTTATTCTTACTTCCCTTTCAAGGGCTTGGTTGAATAGATTAAGTGCAATATAGTTCTCCTGTTTTGAGTCTGATATAACTTTACAGGGGTTTAGATACTTCTGGAATTAATAATACTCTTTCCTTGAAATTTTTTATATATGCCCGGATAAATTTTACTGATTCATTAAGGATTTATTTATTAATAATGATTTTACATTCACATTTTTGTCCACTAAATCAACGAACAGGATCTGTAAATATTGATTTACATGTTTTATAATCATTGGAGAAGTTTGTCAGAGGGTGCGGTCAGCAAAGAACAACATAAATAAACAAAACCATATTTATTTATTTTATGCCGACGTTTCGACCTGAGTTTCAGGTCTTCATCAGGG
>NW_027114494.1:247428-247962 GCF_000696795.3 Halyomorpha halys | reverse complement strand
TTGCTTTCGCCAATACTTAACTTATATATATGTATATATAAAATAATAATAATAAAAATGAATAAATACAAATATATAAAATAAAATAAATAATAGGCTAAAAATTTGGAAGTAATAATGGAATGAAAATATAAATTAGTTGATTACTAACTATGGACAAGACAGTAGTAGATTGATTACATTATTATTTATATACATATAAATGAGAGCAACAAATAACTGATACAGAGGAAAGAACCTATAAAGAATTAGTTAAAGAAATTAGGAAAGAACAGTGGATAAGAAGAAATAAATGGAGAAAGGGGAATGAAGAAAGTAAGAAATGCGAGAGTAAGGTTATAGGAGGAGAATCCAACCTACATTGTTATAAATTGCAGGAAAAGCCTGTAGAGTGCAGGTCAGCAAAAGACGTTATATAAACAGAAATCTTAAGGTCAAAAGATCGTAGAGATATTATATATTGATACATTTTATTACTTTTTGTGCTCTCATTATTTTACAATTTACCCCTTTTTATATATAAAATATAAATAA
>NW_027114494.1:246275-247218 GCF_000696795.3 Halyomorpha halys | reverse complement strand
AGCAAAGAACAACATAAATAAACAAAACCATATTTATTTATTTTATGCCGACGTTTCGACCTGAGTTTCAGGTCTTCATCAGGGCTATAGAAACAAAAGAGATGACAACAACATTTAGAGAAACATAAAATTGAAAAGGAATAGTATACAAACAAATTTGAAACTATACAAAATATTGGATTGAATCATAAATGATAAAAAATTAATAACTGATAATTGAATAGTAAAAAAAATAAATTGATTGATAATCGTGGAATTAGATGGTAGTAGATTGAAAACAGTGAAAGATGAAATATAATATCATGTAGGTAAGAAGATATGTATAATATAAGATATGCAAGTAGTATCTAAAAAACTGAAAAAATATTGAATCTACAAATTGAACAATATGACAGACAATGAAAAATAGTGAGTGGCTTATATCTGAATTACAGTGTGAGTATTAATTTATATACCTATACTTATAATAGGTATATAAATAATAATATATATAATAGGAAAAAGGTAGAATATGGAGAATGGGAATAGAATAATGTAAGAAATATGAGAACGAGAAAGGACTCACGTTATGGAGTAGAAGGTAGGCCTAAAACTGATTGATTTTTTGACTTTTAGAAAGGCTTGTCAGAGTGGGCTATGGACAGACAAAGGATTCGCTGGAAACGTAACTGTCAAGAAAGACCGTTATGACACAACAGTTGATATGAAAAACCAATGATAAAAATAGAAGTCAAGTTACAGATTAAAAAAAAAATAAAACCAGTAATATGTAAAATTATGGAACCCAAAGGTCAGCAAAGGAACAACATAAATAAACAAAAATATTTATTTATGCCGACGTTTCGACCTGATTTTCAGGTCTTCATCAGAGCTATAAAAACAAAAAAGACAACAACCAACATTTGGAGAGAAAAAAAATTATATAAATAAAAATAAAATAGAT
>NW_027114494.1:244530-246225 GCF_000696795.3 Halyomorpha halys | reverse complement strand
TTTCTTTCTAAATGATGGTTGTTGTCTTTTTTGTTTTTATAGCCCTGATGAAGATCTGATAATCAGGTTGAAACATCGGCATAAATAAATATTTTTTTGTTTATTTATGTTGTTCCTTTGCTGACCGCACCCCCGACCATTTTCTCCAATCAGTAATCTACGGTCAACTATATACACCTCATAATAAATTTAGAATTTAAGAGATCTTTAAGATGATTGTTAAAGGTGGTTTTTAATGAAGGTGTAGGGTCACGGGACGTAGTGATGTATGTGGAATGATCGGATACGAGTTGTGTCATTTTATCATTATAGTCGAAGCTGTTAATAATGACAGTCTTGTTTACTTTGTCGGCTTTGGTGATAATAATGTCATCATGGAACTAAGGAAGGATCGGGTGAAAGAAAGGTCTTTAAAGAAAAGGGGAGAAAATTTGGAAGAAAAGGATGAAGGGTGTTGAAGGTAATTAGAGATGGTATTGCAAATAGTAATGCGTGATAACTCTTTACTCTCATTAGAATGATGAAATAAGGGGTAGTTGTGAATGTATTTTAAGTCTGTAAGCAATTCTGGAATATTTTTTTGTGAAGATTTGGGTATGGAGAAATTAGGACTTAGGCTAAGAATGTTGAGTACATTGGAGGGAATATCAGTAGATGAGATATTAAGGACCCAATTTCCTTGACCTATGGGATAAATTTTGTTGGTTAGTGATTCTTGATACAGGTTATTGAACTTATTAATAAGTTTTTATTTTTTGTGTACACGAGTTCATTTGAAAATTGTGGTAATTAATGTGGAAAGACTTCCAAAATGGGTCTCACCTATATTGGTTCGTAGAATGTGTGAAAGAGAGGAGATGTTGTGTTGGAGAAAATGAATGTGTTGAATGGTTTTGCGGATCTCTAAATTAAGTAGAGACTTTTTGAATTTGGTAGAATATGACAAAAGTTTAGAATGAAGTGGACCAGAAATAGAAATATGTTTAAGAGAATTGTTTATAGATTTAGGAAAAAGGGAATTTGACCTGCATTTAAGTAGAAAAATTCGTTATTCTGAACTGTGTGCCAAATGTCTATGAAGTGAACAAAGAGAATTTATTTGAAATTTGAAATTGGGAAAAGATGATTTAAGGGAAGAGAAAGTAAAATTAGATAGGACTGGTATGGGAACATTAAGAACTGATACCGATATGGTGGAAGATATAGAAATCTGGGCAGAAGAATCATAGCAGAGAGAAGAGGTCAGAGTTTGATGCGATGTGACAGGTGGAGTTGAATAAGTCTGAAGAGAAGTAGAGGGCAGAGTTGAAGAATTTCGATGAGAAGGGGTCTGTAGAGTTGCAGAATTGTGCTAAAGATCCAATTCTTCCTCAATACCGTTCCCATGTTGTGTACCGTATCCCCTGTTCCAGTTCTAATTGTAATGCATCCTACATTGGCGAAACAAAAAATTTGCTTAAACCCAGCACAAATATTCTGTCTCCTCCCGTAACTTCATGACTTCAAAATTATCCGAACATAGCTTAACACTCAAACACTCTTTTGATTTTGACAATACCTCCATACTAGCCTCTGTCCCCAACCACGACAAACGATTACTATCTGAAAGCATTTTTATACAATTAGAAGCTTCCCCAGGCAATCACGAAACAGACAAACAAAACCTATTCCCAAATAGTTAATTTATTAAAGCAC
>NW_027114494.1:242436-244413 GCF_000696795.3 Halyomorpha halys | reverse complement strand
TTTTATTATTATTAAATTTTATTCATTACTTTTGACCTTTGAGTTTCATAATTTTACATATCACTGGTTTTATTTTTTTTAACTTGACTTCTATTTTTATCATTGGTATTTCATATCAACTGTTGTGTCATAACTAGGGATAGGATTTTCATGTTTTCACATATTTTTACCTGACCATGATATCGTCGATTCTTTACTAACTAAAGATGTTTCAAGACATTTCTGGCCAAAAGAAGCCATTTTTATTTTATATATTTTTAAATATTTGGCCTTTTTTACATATTTTGTTGTAAATCACATATTTTCTGAAATATTTGTTATTTTTAACATATTTTTAGGTATTCTGTCCTGAATCACATATTTCCTTAAATTATTTGTTCAATTTTAAATACATTTTTCGCAGCAAATACATAAAATGTAAGATACTAAAAGGTGAAATTTATCATTTATCATAAATAGTGCATACAAATTCTATGTCTTCATCTTTGAACACAAATTAAATGCGGTGGTAATAATAAATTTTCACCCATAATTACATCGAGAATTCCTCAGAATCAATTAAAAAGAGCAAGGGTCTTATTCCTGTGGCATTTTCCTAGAATTTGTTTGTTTACTCTTCAATCCATTTCTCTGTTTCTTTATTTCCTCCTCAGATTCCACAGGTACCAATACTATGTATTTAGATTTGTGTCGAGAATCTGTCAGGGAAGACATTCCTATCTACAAAATTAGCAATCTGGACTTAAAAACCTTTCTTAAGAAATACACATGCCGAGTAATGCCAAATGAAAGCACTTTAAGAAAAAATTATTTGAAAATTATATACGAGGAGACTTTAACGGAAATTCGGAAAGCAATTTCGGATGGGCCGATTTGGATTTCTTTGGACAAGACTACGGATATGGAAGGGCGTTATTATATCGCAAACATAATCGTTGGCAGACTAAGTGTTGAGGCACCTTCAAAATCCTATTTGCTGAATTGTGAAATTCTCGAAAAATGTAACCATGAAACGATTGCAAGATTTGTCAACCAATCGATGACTGTTCTTTGGCCTATGGGCATCACCCATGGTAAAGTTTTGTTGTTTTTGTCAGACGCGGCACCTTACATGAATTAAGCTGGTAATGCCCTTAAAGTTATTTATGCTAAGATTTTTCATTAGACCTGCCTGGCATACATATTTCATGTCCAAATGTAAACAAGCTTGTGTCCACAATAAAAAAAAAAATTTTTGAAGGCTCTCAGTCGTATTTTTAAAGAAACACATCCTGACTTAGCTTTACCACCGGAACATGTGATAACACGATAAGGCACCTGGCTTGATGGAGCCCAATATTATTGTTTAAATTTTGAAAACATTAAATACATAATATCAAAACTTAATGTTGACGCCACTGCAGTAGAGAAAGCGAACAACTTGTTAACAATTCACTCAATAAAGACTGATTTGGCTTACATAAGTGCAAACGTAGTATTTTTATCCAACACAATTACAAAATTAGAAGAAAAGGACCTTCCACTGACGCAAAATTTAATGACTGTGAATAAAGCAAAAGAAAGACTGGAAAATATAGGTGGTGAAAACGAAGAAGTCATAAAGAAAAAAGTACAGGACGTGTTAAAAAAAAATTCAGGATATAAAATCATTGAGTCCATTGGGGCCATTCTCCTCGAAACAAATGAAGGCGAAAATAATTTGTAAAGTAAACAACAAAACAAAAAAAGGTCAGAAACGGCCTTCCTCAAGTCTTGAGCAGTTGCTGTGCAGATTGAGAATAGGATATTTAAATTTTGTAAGATTCAAAATAGGATATTTGATAAGGCCTTAAAGGTATCTTTAAATATTAAATTAATGTAGTATGGCACCTGGTTGGTGGTAGCCAGGTGAAGGGGTCGGATTCCATTCCATTACACCACAGCAGAACAAGCTGCCATAGACTATATCATTTCAAAGTCATTTTTTTTTTCTAAGTT
>NW_027114494.1:237357-241135 GCF_000696795.3 Halyomorpha halys | reverse complement strand
AGGAATCAACGAAAGAAGATCGTGAACTTGGTTAGTTTTGTTATAACTAAATTTGAATACATTGTAAAATAGATATTAATTAATTTAAGTTAATAATAAAAGTGTTAGTATTCTGATTGCCTAGTAACTACATGCCCTGAGATTAAGAGTCTTTTTATATAATAAAATTATATTATCCATTTAAGTAGTAAAGTTCTTAATTTGAACCCAAAAGTTATCTCTTATAATGAAGAAAGTTTTATAAAACGAGCAAAATTCTTTTTATTTTATTTTTTAATATTTTTAAAAATTATTACAATATGTTTATATAAGCCTTTCTAAAAGTCAAAAAATCAATCAGTTTTAGGCCTACCTTCTACGCCATAACGACGTGAATCTCCTTTCTCGTTCTCATATTTCTTATATTATTACCTATACGTATAGTTACATAAATTAATACTCACACTGTAATTCAGATATAAGCCACTCACTATTTTTCATTGTCTGTCATATTGTTCAATTTGTAGATTCAATATTTTTTTCAATTTTTCAGACACTACTTGCAAATCTTATCTACGGTAAACTATCTACACTTCATTATGTTTTATAATCTTTAAATATCTGATTAAGGACTGAAATCTGATTAAAAATGTTTCTTCCTCATGAAGAGGGCCTTGGTGGGTTATTTATCTTCTGTTAAATTTTTATACTGATTGCACTAGATTAGTAGTTTCTGATTACGAGGAAGCCTGGGGAATTACTACCAACTCAGAAATGAACCTTGTGCAGACTACCCCCACTCCTGACTTGGACAAAGGGGATCCCCATAGCATTATAAGGCATTCGCCTGTTTAACTACCACTAAAACATCAGGAAAGTAAACAACAGTTCTAACAATAAGTCCTCAAAAAATTAATAAATAAAAAAATGGACTGACGCATAATAATATAATTTTCAGGTAGTTATAAACTGTCCTCTGACACAAGAACATAATGCAATATGAAACTACTAGTATAGACAATTAATTAATTGAATTAAGTGTAAATATTTTTCTTCCTGTTGGGCCTTGGCTTAGAAACTAAGCCTTAGTCGACCTATGCCACTCATACCAATTAAGGGATACTGAAATAGCTTGCAAATGGACCTTTAATATAAGATCAATTCAGAACCTAGTACTCTATGAAAGTAAGCTCAGAAAGAAAACATCATGTAAGTAGACCTTGACTTACGAACAAAGAGTATGTGAAAAAACTGGGATAGCAAAATGGAAAGTTAGTAAATCAAATATAAAACATAAAATAGCTAAATTAAATATAAGCATGAAATACACAATTATAGAAACTATGTGGGAACAACTCTTCATCCAAAAACTAAAATAAAGAAATTAGACTTCACTGATAATATAGCATAATTCTAATATTAACACAAGAAATGATATGGAAATACAGTGCATCAATGAAAAAAAAAAATATATATATAAAAGGAAAAATAACTTATGAGCAAGACTAGTGGGGATTAAAGCTCCTAGGTGATTTCATGGTTTTAGTAAACAGCACCATCATAACTAAGAATATTGCATCAGACACATATACTAACAGGAAAACAACAAAATAGATACCTCAGAGCCACATTATCTGATGAGATAGGGATAACCATACCCAGTTGTTCTAGGAATATGGGACCTCTAAACTCATCTGATTACTTAATATGATTTAAAGTGCAACTAACAACCTCTGGTTGTTGAGGCTACTCCATACTAAACATGAATTGCAAAACAGGGTTAATAAATAAAAATATAACATTACACTTACTTCAGACTTTGGTTCCAATATGATACAATCTTCTGAAAAGTCTTCAGGAAAATCAGATCCCCAAATTTCATCTATGTTATCTTTATTAGACATCTCTTCTAAACCACTAGATAGAGTAGTCACATGAACACAACTGGAAGAATCATCTTTTTTTGAGGGTAACCCATACGTTTTATAGTTTCCATTTGATCCATCCTCTGATTTCTGAGCACTATCAAGAAAAAATGTACCTAAATACTTACTCACTGGTGGTTTACTATTTCTGTCCATTATCGTATAAATATAACAATCTAGAATGAATACATAACGAAAATCGAAACTTAAAATCTTCATAAGAACATTCAAATAGGCGACCAAATCGCACTGATCGTTCACTCACGATGTTCAAAGTACCAGCTAGGGGTGTATCTAAATTTAGTCAGTTGCATCGTAAAGGTACCAATTAAGAAGTAGTCCCCACAGGTATTTATTAATGTAAATAGGGATTTCCCACATTAATGTACCTAATTATCTCTAAAACCGATCATTTAATCGCTAATATGAAATAAATAGAAAACTTAGTAAATGCTACTTCTAATAATTTTGTACATCAACAATGAGAATCCATAAATCCATTCTCTAGAAAATCGTGCTTAGGTCACTGTTCAATTCAGACAGATACTATAAAATTGTATAAATTTCATTACCGAGATAATTTCTTTAATAAACGTTTTCACAGAACAGTTAATTTAAATTAAATTTAGAGAGAAATACTTTATTCATTCATGCTGCCTAAATACATCGGGTTGCTACATTACACAGCATACTTATCAATCCGTGATCGGACATATATACATTACATATTTTTACATGGTATAATAAAATAGAAAGAAAACATTTTTTTTTTTCACAGTTTTCTTTTACAAGTACAAATTTCAGTATAAACAGCAAATACAAAGATTTCAATTTATTCCTTTTTTTTCTTTCCCCCTCTTTTCCATTCCATTTCACAATTTTTATTTCACTTGATCGATAAATTCACTCTCCCGAATTCCCCCTCATAGATCCTCCCCAGTGACCCGTTAAACAAATTCACTATCAGACGGCAGTGCGAGATCAAACCAGAAAAATACTAGTCACAGTTTACAGTAAATCAAACAAATAAATACATTTTACCAAAACAAAACTAATACATAGATCGAGAGGAAAATATAATAAAAAGTTGGTCAACAGATACTACTAGATTGGATACATAAGTAAAAATAAATAAAAATAATAATAATAATAAAAATAAAATAATTTAATGAAGAAATAAGTTAAAACATTCAAATCGAAAGGTCCACGTACTAAAATAAATAAATAAAACAATAAATAAACTAGAGCTAATTCCCATGCAGGTGATGATGTATTATCCCCAGGAAGTCCAAAATAATATTTTCCGCCAAGATCACAATATCACCGATGCTAACACCTAGGCTAGGCCTTCTAAGAAGCTCCTTGTTCTATCTGGTATTGTTCCGGGAGATCCAAACCAGAGGCCTCTCACGGTGAACTCTCTCTCTCCGAAGGTCTCGCGGAATTTTTCCTTAAGGAAAGGGATGAATTTTTCATATATTTCCTTTTTTGCCCTTTCCACTCCACCTTCCTGTTCGAGGTCATTACTCTAAAATTTTACCGTCGGATCCAAGACCAGAGCCGTACCTCCAACTTTTGTAAATGCGACAATATCAGCGTATCTTACGGATCCGTCGGTGTCAACGCAATAAACCTCGAAGAGTGCTTGTGTTTATACTGCGTGGAGTGAACATCTGCTGATAGGAGCTCCGAGGGATTAAACATTGTACACCCAACTAAAGATATGGGACGACTTTGATTTACTTTTGTTATAAAAATTCATTGTTTTTCTTTTCTTTTTCGTTATATTGGAAGAAACTTTTCTTTTTATTGTTTATCTTTTGTTTTATTTTATTATTTCTTTTGTTAATTTCCGTAAAGGAAAATATATATAT
>NW_027114494.1:234343-235622 GCF_000696795.3 Halyomorpha halys | reverse complement strand
TCGCCTTTTTTTATTTATAAAAACCTCAACAATCTTATTGGTGAAGTCAGGCAGCGTAAAAAATTGAGAGATGGAACGCTCTTAATTGAAATATTGTCTGATAGACAATCTGAAAAAATTTTAAAATGTGAAAAATTCTCTAATAATTTCCCGATTAAGATCGAACCGCACGGTAAATTAAACATGAGTATGGGCGTTATTTGGTGTCCGGAGCTGAATTTTTGTACAATTGAAGAAATTAAAGATGAATTGAAAATACAAAACGTTATTGATGTTAAAAGAATGACATTTTATAAAAATAATGAAAAGCAAGAAAGCCATAATTATCTCCTAACATTCAACACCCCAACTTTACCAAGTGAAATTAAAATAGGATATCAAAATATCAATGTGAGAATGTTTATTAGTAATCCGACTCGCTGTATGGTTTGCTGTAGGTTCGGCCATATTAAACATACGTGTAAAAAAGAACCAATATGTAGATATTGTGGAAAAAACAAACACGAAGGTACACAATGCAGTAGCCCCCTAAAATGGTTAATTGCCCAGAACAGTATGACTCTTTTTCGAAAAATTGTAAAGCATTTCTTAAAGAAAAAGAAATAAGATGTATTCAAGACACGGACAAAATTAGTTATGCGGCCGCTAAAAAAAAGTATGAGTCATTAAATCCATCCTCTTTTCAGATCACATTTTCTAATATTGTTAAAAACCAGAAAAGAGTTAGTGCTAGTGTACAGACCGATGAACTAAATGAAAAGGTTTTTATTTTTAAGAAACAAACAACACAAACAATAAACAAACCATCTTTAATACCCGGCCGCTCGGGAGACAGTGATAAAAGCAGCTCCCCCACTCCTCTCCCCCTCCCCTCTACACCTCCCTCTTCAACTATCCCCGTACCTAACTTTCTTATTCCTCCTGCCCCCAATCCTTCCCCTCCTACTAACCCACCGCTTACAGCTTGTAAGCAGATAGATATTCGTTCCACGGATCCGGACTCTTTAGCTCCGGAAAAAAACAGCCTCTAACGAACTCTCCTCTCCCCACACTTGCCCAGGTGACTATCTCGGTCAAGTGTTATATTTATATATAACTATATTATAGTTAAGGATAGGAGAACTAGGAGTAGAACTAGGAATAGATCTCCGAACCAAAAGCAGAGCGAATCTTCAAAAGACACGGATAGGCCCGTGTTATCAAAAATAGCCCGAATTATCACGCACACCGCTTCGTAGGAAACAGTTCGAAAAGCGCTAACTGTCCTTAAACAAACTCT
>NW_027114494.1:227102-234293 GCF_000696795.3 Halyomorpha halys | reverse complement strand
TTATTCTTGACTTCTATTTTTTCTTAAATTTATTGTAATTGCAAATATGATATGGAGCTAAATAATGTTTAAAATATTTTCATCTGCTCAACCTGCCTCGATTTATCAAACTTCAGGTGGACACGCGCCACCATACTTCTTTTTACTTCATACTTGACTGGTGAAAGTTGGTTAGCTTGCGTTTTGATTCAATAACAAAAATGAACAATATAGACTGCTTTAACATAAAAATAAAAACACAACTAAAAACCCTTTATGCATAAAGAAAAACTATTTACTCACACAAGAGGAGAGGTACAGGACTCCTTTTGTATCTTCCTCAGATCTCACTTGACTTCCTTCCTCCTGATCCTCGCCTCGATGTCCTTTCTCCATTCACACCACCCTATTCTTCTCTTGGCCTCTTTCTCATCCACTATTTCTCCCGTATTCATCATGATTTGGTTATTCCGGAGGTTCAAGGAGAACCCTGGCATATTGCCCGTTAGACTTCATAGGTCTTCTCACCTCTCTTCACATTTGGGAGATGTCTTCCTCCATCATTTTCGTTAAACGTCGTCGTCCGTCGTCCTTTATGTCGCCCTGTTCATCCGATCGCCTTCATTCTTTCGGCATTCGATCCGGCATTCAATGTTCTAAAAGAAACATCTCTTTGCGCGCTGCTAGAGAGCGTAGTTCAGGAGATAGAAATAAAATAAACGTTTTTGGCCATATCTCGCTCCCTGTTCATTTGATGCCTTCATTCTTGCGGCATTCGATTCACCATTTATTTTTCTAAAAGAAACATCCCTTTGCTCTCTTCTACATCGCGTAGTTTAGGAGATACGAAATAAAATATTCGTTTTTGGCCATATCTCGCTCCCTGTTCATCCGATCGCCTTCATTCATGCGGCATTCTATTCAGCATTTAATTTTCTAAAAGAAACATCCCTTTGCGCTCTTCTACATCGCGTAGTTTAGGAGATACGAAATAAAATAAACGTTTTTGGCTATAACTCGCTCCCTGTTCATCCGATCGCCTTCATTCTTGCGGCATTCAATTCAGCATTCAATTTTCTAAAAGAAACATCCCTTTGCGCGCTTCTACATCGCGTAGTTTAGGAGATACGAAATAAAATATACGTTTTTGGCCTTAACTCGCTCCCTGTTCATCCGATCGCCTTCATTCTTGCAGCATTCGATTCAGCATTCAATTTTCTAAAAGAAACATCCCCCCGTACCTATCCGTGTGTGGGATTTTCACCCACTAAAACCACCCCCCCACACCTGTTCATTCCTCTCCACGGGACCGCCGCTAGGCATTACTACATGGAGGGAAATGGCTGAGTCGCGCTCGCATTCTTCGCATGGTTTTCACGTTTCCATGCTAGTTACGTCTTCTAGCCCTCTCTTCCTCTCTCAGCCTCTTGAGAACGACTGTGGTGAATCTCTTCACTGCGTTCCAATGCTGGTCTGAGAGGAGCATATAGCTCACCACGTTTCCTGGAGTGATGCGTCCTCCACACTCACTCTCCAATTCACTTCTTTCTACTGCAAAGCGAGTGCAACGTGTTCCGCGGTTTCCTCGACGGTCTGGCATCCAGGGGATTCTGCGGTGTTGTCCAGTTTGAAGCGGTACTGATGAAGCTCTGAAGCATCCATGACCGGTCACCAATTGGGTTATGTAAAAATCAACCATGCTGGCGACCATACCACTTGCCCACATCGGGTATTAACCTGTGAGTCCACCTCCCGGAATCTGCAGCCTCCCAACGCTGCTGCCACTGGTCGATGGTTATTTTTCGCTCTTCTTCTCTGGAAAAGTGCAAGCGTCGTCCATAGTGCCTTCTTCTTTCTTCAGCAAGGAGTTCCACAGGTGGCATTCGGGCTATCACGCACACCGCTTCGTAGGAAATAGTTCGAAAAGCGCTAACTGTTCTTAAACAAATTCTGCGATAAACTGAATTAATCTGTCTCCTGTATGATTTGATAGCCATCGTTTCTTTCCATATTGGGGCTGCATATAACATAATGGAGGTGACAACAGTAGCCAGAAGCCTTCGCCTACTTTCTTTGGGACCTCCGACGTTTGGCATGAGACGTGACAAAAAGGATGCAACTTTAGCAGATTTGGTGCTTATATACTCCGTGTGAACATTAAAGCGGAGACGTGCATCGATCATGACTCCTAGGTAATTTAAGCAAGACTGGGAACGAATTTCGTGCCTATCCAATGTTACAGTGATAGACTCAGTCTGCTCCCTGCTAGTTACTAGGAGAACTTCGGTCTTGTAATCTGCAAGTTGTAGGCCTACCGAAGACACCCAACCGTGGACCGTAGCAACAGCCTGGTTAGCGATGAGGGTAACTTCTTCCAAGTACTTCGCGGCAACTACAACTGCAACGTCATCTGCGAATCCAACAACTGTGGCTCCCTCCGGCAATGTAAATTTAAAGATTGCGTCGTACATGACGTTCCACAGAAGAGGCCCTAATACCGAGCCCTGTGGGACACCACCAGTCACCTTGTATCTCCTTTGGCCAATGTCTAAAGAATAAAACAAAACTCTATCTTTAAAGTAGTCAGTGAGTATTCTCATAAGACAGGCTGGCACCGCCATAGTCCGTAGGGCATCTATTATACAGGTCCATCTTGCAGTGTTAAAGGCATTCTTAACGTCTACCGTGATGATTGCCGCATAACACTTAGCACCTCTCCTCCACCTTGCTCCTGCAATTGCTGTACGGGCCATCTCGACTACCAATCCAACAGCATCAATCGTGGATCGCTCTTTATGAAATCCGAATTGAGCCCGCGAGAGGCCATTAACTCCCTCCGTGAACTCTTGTAGCCTGAGGGAAAGGATTTTCTCAAATGCCTTACCCATAGTATCCAATAAGCAAATTTGACGATAGGTTGACGGGTCTTCCAGTCTTCCCTTACTCTTTGGAATAAGTACGAGGCGCTGTCTCTTCCAATGTTTCGGGATTGAGCCTTCACGAATACAAGAACTGAAGAGATCGATAAAAAGTTCTGGCCTTTTCCTGAGAGCCACCTTCAGGGCCACATTCGGAATTCCGTCCAATCCTGGTGCCTTGCCATGTTGTAGGTCCAAGGCAATGTCCTCTAATTCTTCCTGCGTGATTTGTGGAAAATCCGTTATATATGTATTGTCTATACATTCAGTAGTATTCGCCTGTTCAGGGAATAGTGTTCTGACAATTCTGTCTACAGCATTTGATCTCGTGGGGAGCTGCATCGTGCCTTTACAAAGTTTCTTAAGCGCTATTTTGTAAGGTCTACCCCATGTGTCTGCATCAACCTCATCACAGAGTTCTCTCCACCACCGTCGTTTGCTTTCTTTAATGGCTTGTCGGAGGTTCCTTCTAGCACTCTTGAACTCTTCTTGAAGCACTGAAAACTCCGGTAGACGTCTCGCTCGTTGGTAACGTCTTCTTGCTTGGTTGCAACACCGGCGAAGATCGTCAATAGTATCCGTCCACCAGTACACTGAGGAATAATGTTTTCTAGGCCTTGAACGGGTCATAGCTCTATCACAAGCTCCAGATATAAAAGAGGTTAGTGTACGCGCCTTTTTCTCGGCTGACCCTCTTAATAAAACTCGTCCTCTAGCATTAAAGTGAACGCGGCGCCATCGAATGTCTTCGTGTTCCAGCTGTTGGTTCTCCATCGAGAACTGTTCTTTCTTGTAGACGTATCCGGTGTGATCAATTGAGAGAGAGGAGGGTGTAACAGACAGTAGGGGTGTAAGACTGCATCCATATACCATATCCATATAGACTGCATGAGAGATAACAATTGTCGGGGCACAGTCCATGCAATGATCTGGGTGAGTCAGAACATAATTTAGTAATTTCGGAAATTTGGGAATTTAGGTTTATCAAGTAAATGTATAAAATTAAAATTTAATTGTCCTTGTAACTCAAAATCTTTATTGTCAGCTTGTATGAAGTATGGCTTCAACCGCATTGTAAGACACACTTCACTTTTGGTTAAAATCCTTCGTAAAATCCTTAATGCTCCTTACTTTGTCACAAATCAAGTCATCCATCAGGACCTCAATATTCCATATGTTGCCGATTTGGCCAGAACCAGATACCGTTCCTTCCATAATAAACTTCTCAACCACCCAAATCCACTTGTTTCTAACCTGGCTTCTCCTTCATTACCTAATAATCCTCCTAGGCGTCTGAAAAGAAGATGGCCTCGAGATCTTCTCCTCTAGAAATGTTTTTGGAGTTCTATCAATGGGTAGATTCTCCACAAGTTTTTATCATGTCACTATGTCACCTACAGCAAATTTACTTGTTGTATATATGTGTATACAGTTGTAAATATCAATAAATAAATTATTAAAAAAAACAAAAAAAAAAACACTTTTGGTTAGCTGGTTGGGTTGGAGTGGACTGTATAATTGAAAATGAACATGATTAAATGAAAAATAAAATTCTATTGGTTTATGTTACAATGGTGTAGTGGGTGGCCAAAAGAAAACATTATGATTAGATTGTTAGTAGAATTTTGTATGACTGGGCTATGGAAATTGTTGATACTAACATTGGGGTGGTTGATGATGTGGATGTTAAATATTGCTATGTGGACTTACTTCTTTCTTCCCCCCGCATCTCCAAGCCTCTCCTCTCTCTGATGCTGGGAACCACTCAAGAGAATCTACTCACTCATGTAGATATTAATGATCATTGAACAAAGATAAAGGATGGACGCTTCTCTGGTTGAAGACAAGATGGCTATCTCACCCTCATCTCGTTACTTCTCTTGCCACCAAGAGCGTTGGAGGAGGCAAGCTTTTGATGCTGGCCACATGGGCGCTACTGGTCCTAATACATGGAAGACTTTCTGATTCAACCTTTCCGTTGCCGTAGGTTACCGGAACACTGCTTCTATATCATTTTTTTTTTTTTTGTCTTT
Organism: Halyomorpha halys; assembly: GCF_000696795.3. Classification (NCBI taxonomy): domain Eukaryota; kingdom Metazoa; phylum Arthropoda; class Insecta; order Hemiptera; family Pentatomidae; genus Halyomorpha; species Halyomorpha halys. The sequence continues at coordinate 229,363 of NW_027114494.1, read as the reverse complement.
CCTTTAGTCATTGCTGGAAGGGGTTCTGCCTAGTGATGGGATATTTTATCTACTATATCCGATATTTTGATATCGATAGTAACCGATAATTACGGAATATCGATATTTTCCTTCGATAATATCGGAATATCAGTTTCTAAAAAAAAAAAAAAAAAAGGTAATGGCAAAGATATTCCGATATTACTAAATCCAAATATTGATCGAAATATTCAAGCTTAAAAATAGTATTTCGATATTTAATGTTGATAATTTCATATTCATTTCGATATTTGACATTTTTATAATTATTGATTTCTTTATTGTTTCAATAATTTAACATCCATTTGTTCTTTGATAATGTTATTAATATCGATATCGATAATTAGCTACAATAATCTCATATTATTTTAATGAAATATCGATATTTTGTTTAAAAATAATAGACAAATTTAAAATGAAATATTGATATTTTGTTTTAAATAATTTAATATCCATTTAGATATTTAACATATTTCATAATATCGATAAGGAAGATTATCAACAATATCCCGATATCATTTTATCGAAATAAGGATATTTTGTTTATAAAGACTAGAAAATAGAATAAAAAATCTAAAGCTGCAATATCGATATTTTATTTTAAAAATTACATATTATATTACCTTACATTATTATTTTAATATATTAATTTTCATTTCGATAATTGACATTCTTAATAGTATCCATATAGAAATATATTAACGACAGTAAGATATTATTTTATAAAAATATGCGTAATTCACAACTAAAAAAAAAATTAGGGAAAATATAAAAATGGTATTTCGATATTCTATTTTAATAAATTCGTATTCCTTTCGATATTCGACATAGTTATTAATATCGATATCGGAGATTAGAAACCATATATCGATAATTTGTTTAATAGAAATATCAATATTTTCTCAAAAAAAAAAATAAATACAGCATTTAATGAAACGCTTAAAAAATGTATTTCGATATTTCATTTTAATAATTTCATATTTATTTCGGAAATTAACATTGTTGATAATATCGATATCGATGATTTATGGAAATATCGATATTTTGTAAAAGAAAATAATCAAGCTTAAAAATAGTATTTCGATATTTTATATTTATGATTTCATATTCATTTCTATATTTAACATTGTTGATAACATCGATATCGTAGATGTTAATCGATATTTTTTTATCGGAAATCGATATTTGGTTTAAAAAGATTAATAAAATTTTTCGATATTTTATTTTGATTATTTTTTATTCCTTTCCATATTCAACATTGCTAATAATATCGATACCGGTGATTATAAAAAGTATTCCGATATTTTTTTAATCGAAATATCGATATTTAGTTTGAAAATATTAAGAAAATTTTATGAAAAGCATAAAAATAGTTTTTTGACATTCAACATTTTTGATAATATCGATATCGATGATTTAAAAAAGTATTGCAATATTTTTTCACTGAAATATCGATATTTAGTTTTAAAAGATTAACAAAATTTTCATAAAAAGCATAAAAATGGTTTTTTTGATATTTTAAACTGATTAATTCATGTTCCTTTCGATATTTTACATTGTCATTAATATTGATATCAAATATTAGATACGATATTTCAATATTTTTTCATCGAAATATCGATATCTTTTGAAAGAAAACTAAAACATCCTATGAAATGCTAAAAAATGTTTTTTGATAATTTCTGATTCATTTCGATATTCAACATTGTTGATAATATAGATATCGATGATTAGCAACGATTTTCCGATATTTTTTCAATATAAATATCGATATTTGGTTATAAAGATCACATTTTTTTTATAAAAAGCATGAAAATAGTTTATCGATATTTTAAATTGATAAATTCATATTCCTTTCGATATTCGATATTGTTACTAATATTGATATCATAGAAGAAGTATTACGATATTTTTTCTTCGAAATATTGTTGCTAATATTCCATATAGATAACAATATAAAATATCGAAATAAATATGTAATTATCAAAATAAAATATTGATATTTCAGGTTTTAATTGTCTATTCTATTTTCTAGTCTTTTTAAACAAAATAGTGATATTTTGATAAAATAATATCGGAATATTGTTGCTCATATTCCATATCGACATTAAAACAATAGAAAATATCGAAATAAATATGTAATTATCTAAATAACAAAAATATCTATATTCCATTTTTCAATTTTCTAGTGTTTTTAATAAAATATCGATATTCCGATAAAATAATATCGGAATATTGTTGCT
>NW_027114494.1:225403-226272 GCF_000696795.3 Halyomorpha halys | reverse complement strand
ATATAAAGTGTCATGGGCTCTGAAGTTTTATTAAAAGTTAACAGGTAAGTCACAAAAGTAAGATTAAACCAACAAAGAATAGAATTACCTAGGGAATCTAAGGTGAGGTTATGGTCTATTCCTCTACACCTAAAGAACCTATAGTAAGTAACCTCATATCTATTATCATATCATATCATATCAGTTTTTCTTCTTAGGGTCTTGGTACCAGAATAAAGATGATATTTCATTCCACATCTATTAAATTTCCAAAAAATTGATATTAATATGATGAAAGTTGCCAGTAATATCTCAAAAAAAGTACTTAGCATCAGAGCCCCACACACAGGACTAGGGTAGGTTGGTACAGGCTAAGGAAAAGTTTAAAACAGGAGGTTCAATCATTGTTTAAAATTTACAATATGTTATCAATAATTTTATTTGATTAACTCTTAGATCATTTATACATAAGTACTTGAAATTTGCAATAAAAATAAATAATTACCTCTTAATCACAAATATAGGGAAAAAAACTTATAAATAAACAAACTTACATGAAGTTCAGGAATAAAAAATATATAAACCAGTCTACTTCACCTGAAAGGAATGAAAAAATAAATTGTTTTCTTCAACAATTGACATTCAGCACAGTAAGATGAAGGCATCATTAAATAAAAAATGAGATGCATTACAGTTTGTTCCTTTTGATTTCTAGGGGTTTGATCACTGGACAATTACATTGCTAACATGGGCAGAATATTAGTTTCAAAACCTTTCCATGTCAAATAGTGTTCTAAAGTGGTTCCTCTCCTTCCTGTTCCATCGTTCCCAAACAGTCGTCATTCCGAACAAACCTCTTTCCTCTCCCCTGCTTCTGTCACAAGGTGTTC
>NW_027114494.1:214326-217052 GCF_000696795.3 Halyomorpha halys | reverse complement strand
TCCACTTCTCCATACGACATTGGATTAAGGCTAAATGTACCAGTTCATAGGATGCGCCAAAATTAGTAGAATTTACTTTATGATTTTTTGCTGAATGAACTGTCCAATTTTTGATCTGTAAAAAGCATTTTATATTTGTTAAATATGGAATTCATGTTAATTAAGCTTTAAATCCACCAATTGAATAAAAAGGATAACATTTTTCAAATTGGTAAAGGTCAGGAACCAAGACTAATCTTGTTTTTCCTCAATAATTACAAGGTTAAACAAGTAATAATGAAAAGAAGAGATGACTTAGCCAGAAATAATTATAGAGTAAGCCATGACAGGTCACCGGAAGAAAGGGAGAAAAACAGACAAATTTTTAGTTGTATTAATAAATTAAAAGGAATTTATATCGTCCGAAGGAGGTAAAAAGTATGTTAGAAAATTCACCTACAATTGAGCAAGACAACCAATTACAGAAAAAAAGACGAATGAAAGATTAAAAATAATGATTTATATTAATGTATAATGTATATAATTTATCTTTTTTCCTCCTTGTATTGCTCTCATGTATTATATCATGTCTTATATTGAACCTGTTATTTAGAAACCAACTATAACTAACATTGAATGGACCAGACTCAATAGCTACGCTGTTTATAAGCCAATAAATATATTACATATTACAATTGTAAAACAAGGAAAATATGAGTTAGCTATTATTTTTTTAAAATGTGGCCTTACAGGCACTTGTAGAACCATTCACTGAAATCAATGAGACATTACACGATATTATTACATTTGTATAGCGATCGTAAAGAGAAAAAATATGCATTTGTTTAAAAGATGAAGAAAAATGGAATGAGGTAGTTACGAGCTGGAACGAGATGGCAACTCAAGGCTTCAAAAACTAACTTTCTCATGGCAATAACTGGATTGGTGAACAATCAAAGCAAAAGTGTATTAGTATTCTGTTATTATTTATTTTTACATTAATTTTTTCCCCAAGGTTTATATCTAATTAGTATTAGAAATTGCTATTAGTATTTCACGAATCTTGATATTTTAGTGTATTTTTTGATTTTATTTTTTAAATAATTTTTATTGGATGTTTTGATTTTCTGAAATTATCCAAAACTATTGGCTGTTTTGTACTTTCACAAATTAAGTTATGCAAGAATAAATAAATAATTCTTAGACTTTACTATAAATAGAAATGTCTTTGAATAAATTGTAAAAGTACAAACTTCCCAACTAAGTTACTTATCTGTTAATAACCAATTCAGAGAAACAAAGGGAAAAAAAAAAGGAAGGCAACAATGAAATCCTTGTTTCATGGAAGTATTCAGGGTTGTCTAAACCATCTGTCATGTAATTTACTGAAGATCATCGAAAATTCATAAAAAATTTACACACTGTTTTTTTTTTTTTTAATGTTTGGTGTTGTTTTGTTGAGGTTCTTAGCTATTGAAATTCTTGATTTTTTAAACAAAGAAAAAAAATTAACTAAATCAGACAAGTATTAGCAAAGATATAACCTATCTAAATATAAATGTAATGTTCTTTGTAATTTACTAAAGATCTCCTGAAATCCATAACCAATTTACATAAAGTTTTTTTTTTTAAAGCGTCCTTTTGGGAAGATTGTTAGCTATTGAAATACTGGATTTATCTATAGAAATAAAGTTATGATCAGAATTAATCAATCAAAATGTATACATTTTTTTCATATAATTTACATGAGAAGTATATGCTAGGTCTTGGAATTATACTTTTGGCAAACTAAAATATTATATAATATAGTCAAAAGTAAGTAAATAATACAATCAAACAAATCCTTATATAAATAACAAGTTAACCATCTTACTAATAGAAAGCCTGGTAAAGAAAGTATTTATTACACGTCTTTCATCAACTACCACTCGGTCAAATAATTTATTTGATTATGGGAAACAAATGTCAAATTTCATAAAAGTCATGCTTTGTTGTCTTTCTGACTTCAAAGAAAAAATATCGAGGGGCCATCACCCCCATTCTCATATTATTTCAATTATATTAAAGTTTTCACGTGGGGTTGCTTATGTCCCAGAGTTGGTGAATTGGTTTCAGAACTACTTGAAAATCAAGGTGTTGTTTTATTTATAAAAAAAATAATCATGAAAAGAAAGCTATACCTTTTGACATTGGAGAAGTGTGATCTCCCTGAAAAAGTAATCTTATATTTTCTGTCTGAAGCAAGTTCTTTTTTCTTTTTTTTTTCATGTTATAAGTACACACACCAGTAAACATTACCAAATAACCAACTGTAATAAAAGTGGAGAAAATTCACCCAGTACTGATACTTATACTCCAAACTGCACCAGTGACCATCCAACATTTAGTAATATATGCAAAATATGCCCCCCAAAGGGGAAAAAAAAATCAGAGTACAGAATAAAGTTTCCTATCGTCAAGCGGAATTTTAAGCAGTCAAAAGAGAAAGAAAGTTTTAGGATGAGATCTCACACGGATGCAGTGACGGCTCCCCCACATTTGTCCTCACTCAATAGCCACTGTTGGGGCGAGGGGTGTTTCGTATGTGAAAACCGACCTCTTCTCCGGAGGGAAATGTTCGCTGGTTCGAGATAAAATAAAACAAAAAAAATAACGGAGGACCTGAAATAAATATCACATCAAAAACAAAATAATTGAGAAAATGAAATAATAAAAAAATAACTTTCCAAGTAATACAAAAATTTAAT
>NW_027114494.1:212453-214276 GCF_000696795.3 Halyomorpha halys | reverse complement strand
ATACACATATACATATATGGGATTTTAAATGAAATTTTCCATTGAAATAATGATTGTAACAAAATTCACCAGAAAAAAAGAATCTAAAATCTATCTTCCTGGCTAGAGAGCTTTTTTAATACCAGTTATAAAGTTTTAATTATGTACATGTAATGAAGTTTAAATTAAATCTGATACACTGGCTATAAAAATTATAACAATTAAAAAAAAAGAAAAGAAAATGGAAGTAATCCTCACATTGCCTCACAGAACAGACGAAACAGTACACATCTGTTCCTGTACAGCTAATTATGTAACAAGATTATTTAATGCTTTTTCCTTCAAAATAAGCTGTTTATCAGTTTATTGGAGTTGAAGCAAGATAATACAGCTTAGATGTTAATTTCTTGTCTTTTTTTCCAGTTACTTCTTACCAGTATGGCAAGCCATTATATGTCTTTTTAAATCTATAGTTCTAACATATTTATAATCACAATGAGGGCAGTGATGAGGCTTCTCGCCCGTGTGGCGGGCTATTACATGATTCTTCATATTGCCAGATTCTACTGATTTATAATCACAATGAGGACAGTGATAAGGTTTTTCTCCTGTATGACGGGCCATAATATGTTTTTTCATTCTTCCAGATTGTACTGATTTATAATCACAGTGAGAACAATGATGGAACTTCTCACCTGTATGACTGGCTATAATATGTTTTTTCAAATCTTCAGTTCTAGTAGAAATATAATCACAATGAGGGCACTGATGAGGCTTCTCACCTGTGTGACGAGCCATTATATGATTTTTCATATTTCCAGACTCTACTGATTTATAGTCACAATGAGGGCAGTGATGAGGCTTCTCACCTGTGTGACGAGCCCTTATATGATTTTTCATATTTCCTGATTGTACTGATTTATAATCACAGTGAGGACATTGATGGGACTTTTCCCCTGTATGACAAGCCATTATATGTCTTTTCAAATCATCAGTTCTAATAGATTTATAATCACAGTGAGGACATTGATGGGACTTCTCACCTGTATGACGGGCCATTATATGTTTTTTCATATTTCCTGATTGTGTAGATTTATAATCACAGTAAGGACAATGATGGGGCTTCTCACCTGTGTGACGGGCCATTATATGATTTTTCATAACTACAGATTGTGTTGATCTATAATCACAGTGAGGACAATGAAGGGACTTCTCACCTGTGTGGCGGGCCATTATATGTCTTTTTAAAGATTGAGTTCTAATAGTTTTATAATTGCAATGTGGACATTGAAAGGACTTCTGTCCTGTGTGATGGGCCATAATATGTCTTTCCAAATCGTGAGTTCTAATAGATTTATAATCACAGTGGGGGCCATGATGGAACTCTTCTTCTCTAAGGCAACTATCCTTGGCACCTAAAAGTAATAAATTGTCACATTTAAAAAATAACAAAAATCAGTGAACTGAAAGTCTATCAAATATATTCATTATTTTAAAATTTTTGAAACCTAATACAAAACATAATTAACAATTTCTTTAAAGTTTGCTGCTAAAGCATTTTATACAATAAAGTACACAATACTAAATAATTTTTGTGTCAATTACAAGTATCATCTTTTTCTGATTCATTTAAGAATTTATTAAATTTTTTTTCACAGAAATGATTGAGTACGTCTCAAGGATCAGATTTTTTTTTTTGTATCCTGGGATCATATTGGTAATAGATCAGTTGCTAGGACTTCAAGCAAGTTCTATAAATATCGCTGTTTTTGTATCCTGGGATCATATTGGTAATAGATCAGTTGCTAGGACTTCAAGCAAGTTCTATAAATATCGCTGTTTTT
>NW_027114494.1:205649-207748 GCF_000696795.3 Halyomorpha halys | reverse complement strand
GTCCCATTTTATAGAGATGTTTGTTTAACTGACAGTGTCCTGTATATAGTCCTGTCACCCATCTTAGGATACCCCTATCCATATTTAGAAGGCAGTTGCTTCTTTTCGGGCGGGGTCCTTTAAGGAATATTTTTGATTGTTCCATCCCTCTGGTATTTCTCCAGAGTAAGAAATAATAAGTTAATTAAAGCAAAAAAAGAAAATATGAAACTCGAAGGAAGAACATAAAGTCACTCACAAATGGGTGTGGGGTCGATATGCGGATATCACAATAACATCACAAGTCTAGAGTTGGTTGACCAGGATGACCGCTGGCGAGCTGGTGAGAGAGAGATTACCGGGCAACCTGACGACTCCAAAAAAACTGTAGACTGAACAGTGGTGACTGCCGGTGAGTGGGTGAAAAGGTTCCAATAGCTCCAACAAACAAGAGTCAACAAACAATGGCGGTGGAACGTCCGTGAAGCAGTGCGTCTCTCTCGTCTTACACCGTGCCAATGCCAACTAACATCGCTCCAGTGCTGCCTAAATCTTCACTGCCAACTGCCTCATCCGCGGTTATGCAGGAACTGGCCCCACTGCCTTCGGTATTGTTCTGCACGTGTTACACCTCCGCAATGTATTTATAAACACTGTACCTTCCTATATCCCTCATTTTTATTTACAAAATTAAAATTACTTATAGTTAAAAACAAAAAAAATAAAATAAATGGATAAACATAAACTTACAACTAACAAAATTAAAAGTCACTTGGAAAGTTGCCAAAAAAAAATTAACCTAAATAGAAACCAAAAATTTTGGGCTTTAACAGCCACTATAACTGAGGTTTTCCTAGAGCAGGTAGCTGGTTGCCCATTACCGTCAAAGTTTATAATAAGTACTTTGGAATCCACTTTGATTAAAAGTAACACAGGTGATAATGTAACAGCATTGACAAATTAGTAGTAACTTAGCAAATAATGGTAGTCAATTTGAAAATAAAACTAATATTTTCCACCTGTATACCAGACTTACGGATTGTGACTATATGTTGACTTGAAGTCAAGTGTCCAAAATTTACCAAACAAATTACAATTAGAGAGGCATGTGAGAAAAAAAAAAATTATATCAATAAAAATACTATGAATTTTATTGATTATTGATCATTGTTCAAAATGAAGAATTTTTCAATTTTTTTTTTTCTCTTTGTTCGAAGGTAAGTAATTGAGAATTTTTATTAATTTATGTGCCTAACTCAAACAAAACCTATGTAACTTTCATACAAGTATTATTTAATAAAAATTGTTTTCTTTGTTTATTATCATTAATAAATTACTTAAAATTATTTTTTATGCCAGATACAACAAGGGTTCTGAAAGGTATCTGTATTTATAGATGTTGAGACTACTCTACAATCTGTATTTTATAGATGTCATTCTATAATTAAGTTCTTTTTGCACCAGTATTGAGGTTACTCTACAATCTGTATTTTAAAGATGTCGTTCTATAATACAGTTCTTTGTGCACCAGTATTGAGGCTACTCTAAGATCAATAAGAAGAATATTTCTCACCTTCATCTGGGATAAGCAGTTCTTCTTGTTTCACAAATATTTCTTGTTTTTCACGATTAGGTCCACCTACTGGTAATAAAGTAATATTTAAAAGAACAGGAAGCATCTTATGACACATGAACTAAATTTAATAATGCTATCTAATTTGCTTATAAGAAAAAGAAATACAAATTTAAAATATAGCAATTCAGTTTGGATAGAGCTTATGATCCAACCCAAGTTTTTATTTAGGATCAGTTTTCCCTCTAGATTATTCTATAGAGGTTTTCAGGCCAAAGGCTGGACCTAAAAGGTGATATGTTCAAGATGGGCATCTTTTAATTGTGTTAAAGTGACAAAGAGCTCCATTCAGGGGAACAGGGACAACCAGCCCTGGCAGGGATAATCCCTTATAGTTTGGATCTCCAGGCTCTACAGGGAATTGCCCCACTCAGTTAAAAGCCCTAGAGGAGAGATGACTAGCTAAGTAGGCGCTTAGTGTGACAATGGGAACACCCACTCTGGAGGTCAACAGTCTCAGTTTAAGTAAGTGCCAGACACCAAGTCC
>NW_027114494.1:192861-205085 GCF_000696795.3 Halyomorpha halys | reverse complement strand
TATATATATATTTGTGTTTGAAATGTGAAATGAACAAATAATAAATTTCCATTCTATAATATAATGCTATAAAAATAATCAAAATAAAATACTACTACAACCCATGATGGGTTTTGACCAAATTTATTTTTATATGAATCAGTCTATAATAAGGTATTTTGTGTTCCACTATTGTGCCTACTAAACGGTGAAAAAGATAAATGTTTCTCACCTTCATCCGGGATAAGCAGTTCTTCTTCTTGTTTTGGAAATGCTTCTCGTTTTACATGAGTAATTACACCTGCTGGAAATAAAATAATATTTAAAATAAGTAACAGGAACCATCTCATTACACATATAGCAAATTTAATAAGACCACCTAGTGCCAAGTAAAAATAAAATATATATATATATTGATAACTTTTTTCTTGACTGATGCAGACATATAATATAGTTAGTTTATTATAATTTATGAATTTTTTTATAAATCATAATACCGTCCTAAATCAATTTATTCTCACATTGAAATATATGTTTCTTTCCTTTGTAAGTTAAGAGTATCCCTTGAAGGATGTATTTCTCTTGAGAACTCAAATTCATAATTTTTCGCGATCACAATACTTCCCCTTAGTGTATATTCCATATATACATAAGTAAAACTAATAATCTGGCATATATGTATAAATAGTTGACCGTTAAAATTGATATATAGGAAGATGGTCAGGGTTCCGGTCACAAGTGAAACGAAAATAGTTTATAACTATTTTATTTTCCAACGTTTCGACCCACTTTGCAGGGCTTCATCAGGGCTGTCCAAATAAATAAGTTGAACTATTTTCGTTTCACTTGTGACCGCAACCCTGACCATCTTCCTATATAATAATCTGGCATGTTGTGTGTATCACTCAATTTTCACTTACCACTCTACTCATGTAACCAAGTTGCGTAAGTAGATTAGTGGAATCATGAACTTATCATAATATTTGTGATTTTTGAAAAATAATTCAAAGTAAATTTAGAACTATTTTTTTATTTTCAGTTGCTATGAAAAATTCAAAGTGTAAATAACACATAATAACTTTGTTGCTACTGTTGAATAACAATGAAATGTAGCTTGATATAAGTGAATTCTTGAGATTACAACATAATAATACAACAACCAATGCTTATTATAAGTAAATGCTTTATAAGCAAGATAAGACTATTGAGAGAATACTTCTCAACTATTGTACAGAGCATGAGTGAGCATACTGACTGTCATGTAACTTTAGTATTTTTCAATCCATTTTATGTTAATCATATACAAACATAAATCAATATCCTCTTTTTTTGACCGACTAAAAATAAATATCATACCAGTGAGTTAATAACATAAATATAACTCACCTTCATCCGGAAGAAGCAGTTCTTCTTGTTTCACTTGAGTGAGTCCATCTGCCAACATGAGAATATTAATTAAAATTTTCTGATCACTCTTTTATATTAGTAACATAATATGATTGAGCTTAGGATATATACGAGAAAAAGACCCAACAAATCATTTTGGCCTTAGAAAACAAAAACATAGATATTCTATATTTTATTCAAATAATGTTATCAACATAAATGGATAAATTAGATGATAAAGCCTGACTTCAGTGGCCCAAAATCAATAGATGAAATGAAAAACAAATAAAAACTGTAATAGACTAAAAATATTTGAAAACAACCATTTCCTAATCTCTTGTACAAGAATATATAGACTGAATAATGAAACATTTCATTAACATACTCTCATAAGAGAATTGTTTATTGATTTATTTATTTATTAAAAGGTATTTGTGTTTATTATGGAATTAGTATCTTGTACTTTAAAGGCCAACTTGCAGGTATCCCTCATGTACTATTACATTTTATTTGTTATAATTTTTGATAAAATTCCATTTATTATAAAAACCTGTCAATCAACATCACATGATGGATTCCTACAATAAATCCAACCTCTGTCCCTTTGACTGCACTACCTTATCGGTAATACTGTTGGTACTCTGTAACTGCTTTTAATAAAGGCAAAAACCAGTCAACTCTATATAAAATCTGTTCTTGTGGATTGAACTTTTATACTTTAAAGTATAAACAGTAAGTTGTCATTTAGAGATTTAAGTACAAGCTTGTGGTTATAATTGTTACCTTTGTAGGGTCTTGTTACATTTTGCGCTGCGCTCTTTGATTGTTCTTAAGATGGCAAGTAACAATTCAGAAGAGAAACCTCGAAAAAAATCCTAGTGTGGTGCACACCATCACACAACTTTCAGTCCCCACTATTAATTAATTTATATAATTTAATTTTAATTCAATGTACAGGGGAGTTAAAATTAAACCTCAGTCGTTTCAGAACAGATATTTCTTTTGGAAAGATTTGCCAGAAATGTAGAAATACAACAGTTAACTAAAATTTCCATTATGTTCTTTTAAAAGTAGAATATTAGCATTTGTCATCTGCTAAGGTATGGCAGAAATATAATAATTTACTAAATTTCACTTCCATCTCCTAACCATTTATTCGATACAGAATTTATATAGAATCAACATTGAAAATACTAAGAACAATTTGATGAAGTCAGTTATCCTGTCAGCTGCAAGGCTGAAGTATATGTTAAGTGAAATAAAAAAAAACTAACAATGTAATCACTATGGTAACATGAAAACATCTATGAGACTGGTGAAACGACAAATGCACTATGCACATTATGCATTATTCGTCATTCTGCATTACTTACTACGACTTTTAAAGTTAAATATTACCGTTTTCAAAATTTTGCCTATCCAATGATATATAAAATCTCTATATTACTATCTTTATTTCCGAAATGTTTTCAATCTGGAAAAAATAATTTTTCCTTTAATCTCCATAAGTGAATTACCAAATCCTTTCATACCTTATACAGTTTTCATTACTATAAAGATATAAAATGGTTAATTATATAAAAAAAATAACAAACAAAATTAAAGTTGTTTTAGAGGCTGATGAAAAATCAGCATATAATTTCTGTCGTACTATTGTAATGAGGGTGAGACTTAGCTGATATTAATGATCACTTGATTGTACATTGGTAGTTCAAAATTATAAGCCATTTTTAAGAAAGTCAAAAATTGATTCCATAAACTAGCAATTCTGGCCAGTCGATTTTATCAAAAATGTTGCTGCCACATCCCAGGCATATAACCATCATAAATATGCAATTACAATTACAAATGACTTTTTGTTTTTGAGAGAGGCTTAACACATGCATGCACACACACACACAAACATAGACATATTTGCAAGACTCGGTTATTTGGAATCAGGGGACTTCAAATATGTACTTAAAAATTTTGTATGCTTGCTCTATAAGTCCTTTTACTATGTATTCCATATATAGGTAAGTGAAACTGAAATGAATTTTAGCTTGAAGCTCATGATAAAGAAGAAAGTGATTTTTGTACAAATCTCCTTTTTCGCAGTTATAGGTCTCAACTTTGACTATAATTTCCCTCAAAATTCACCGAATTTATTCCTTTTTTGTAGTAGAAAATAATAGTTAAAGTGGTCAAATCTCAGTGACATGACCTGAGCTGTCAGGTTAATGACACTTCAATTTTTTTCCAAGTGGTACCAACCATGTCACACTTGTGGTTGCTAGGTCTGTAAAAGAATCTAGTTTTATAAATACCCATCACAATCTGGGAAAAAATTATGACAACAGAAATACAATAGTTAACATGGCTGTCCAAAGAGTCCCTCATCTTTTTTTGAAATTAGCGCCTTGCCAAGCCTGCTGGTGACAGTCTCAGTCTCTCACTCCCTAGATACAGAATTCAGGCATATTTGCATATCAATTAAGCTAATGAATATTTTTCTTCTAGCTATTGGTTGGTCCTAGCTGTTGGTTGGTCCTAGCTGTTGGTTGGTCCTAACTGTTGGTTGGTACTAGCTTTTGGTTGGTCCTGGCTGTTGGTTGGTCCTGGCTGTTGGTTGGTACTAGATATTGGTTGCTACTAGGTATTGGTTGGTACTAGCTATTGGTTGGTACTAGCTATTAGTTGCTACTAGGTATTGGTTGGTCCTAGCTGTTGGTTGATCCTAGCTGTTGGTTGGTCCTAGCTATTGGTTGCTACTAGCTATTGGTTGGTCCTAGCTGTTTGTTGGTTCTAGCTGTTGGTTGGTACTAGCTATTGGTTGCTAATAGGTATTGGTTGCTACTAGCTGTTCCTAAAAGAACATCTTTTTAAATCTTACAGCATTGTTTCTAGATGAACATAATCTTCAAAATCTCAGTACCTCATTTCTTATAAAATGAAGTACTAAAGTGGGGATAAGGGACTGGGTCAAATGAATGGTACTCTTACAATATTTCATTTATTTTAACATGGATTTATATCTTATGGCTGGGGATTATTCAAAAATTTGGTCACAATTTTTTTAATTGAATTCTGTCTACAACCGAATTGTCGTTAGAGAAAGGAAACTCCGTCAGTTTTCATCTCTCTATTTTTTTTTTCAAATATTTTGTCAACCAACATCCAACAGCGCCAGGGCATGGCAAAGGAGCTGCTGCTGGGACTGGTGGATACTTGAAAAGAACAGCTGACAACATTGTAGCAAATGGACAGGATATCAGTGATTTTTAAGCCCTTATCACTTTACTTATAAGAAATGCTCGGAATGTGATGCTAACCTAATTAACCAGCAGGATATATCAAATATCCCGAGCTATTAAAAAAAAAAATCTTCCTACTTTAAAAGGGACATTGAAAGTACAACAAATTGTTTTTCATGCGTCATCACAGGGCATCCTAACGACGAAATTGCTGAGCTGTGTTCACTGTATAATACATGAGAAATTCAAGTTAGGTTCTCATGTTACTGTAAAGTGAGTAACAAGTGTTACAAGCAATAGGAAATAAACAAATAATAGAGCCCTTTGAATTTGTTAGTGGCCACTTATTTTTCATCTATAATACTTATTATCAAGATTTGTTTATTGCATTCAGTGTTCAAGCAATTTTTATTTCCCTTCTTCTAGTTTTGGCTTATTATTTAAATATCTACATTTATGTTTTAAATCCAATAATTGGAAGTCACCTATTTAGAGTTAATATACTCTTTTACTTAGTTTTGTCAAAATAAAGTAATGTGATAATGTGTGCTGTTCCTTAAATATTTGTAGTCGTCTTGCAAAGGATCAAAAAGATTTTATGTGACTATTCTTTTAATTACGGCTGAAGTAAGTACAAATGATGTGAAATTTTACTCAATGACTTGGTTCATTCAGATAGAGTTTGTAAATTTTAAAATATATATATATATACCTAAAAAAATTGATATATACTATGGCTAAAGTTTGATGAATACTAAATTTTCTTGTTTAGAAGTCTTGAAGACTTGCAAAATTATGTAACCAATATGTTAAATAAAGATTGATCTTTATTACCAAAATGACCTATACTGCCTAACCATGGTTGGTAGTCAAAGGTTTTCATGGTGTAGGACTACCACTCAATGAAAAAAGTCAACACCCCAGGCTGGATATATACTTCATAATTTCAGTATTATCGATATCTATGATCAAAAACATTTCTAATTAGTTATAATTTTTTATAACCCACATTGTTTTTAAGCAAAATCTTAATTTGCTGGGTTCTTTAGTTCCGAATGATTCAATTGCTGTAATAAAATTGTTAATCGTTTCCATATTACAATAAATAAATTTATATATTAATTATTTTATATATGCTTGTTTGAGAGTGGTTTAGTTTATTCTTAATTTAAAACAAATTTGATCCTTTTTTTCTCTCAACCTTTATTTTTTTTAATTTTTCCATCGTTTCGACCCTCAGGCCATTTTCAAGGATACCACCTACAAAAAGTTTTTTTTTAATTTTTATATAACAATTACATTATTTCCTTCAACTACACACTGATTTCTTTGGCCCTACCTTCAATATTGATGTCATTTCCTTTTTCAAATCTTAAAAATGCCTTTGTCCCATCTTTAAAATAAATTGATCATTAAAAGAATATCATAATAACATTATAAAATTTAGTTTTTTAAAACAGATTTCTTACTTACATAATCTTTTCTAAAAACTTTTTTCTTAGATTCAAAACTTTTACATAACACTTTTCTTCCTTCCTTCATTTACATTTGCAACTTAAAAACCTACCTACTAACAGTAATTGTTATATAAAAATAAAAAACTTTTTGTAGGTGGTATCCTTGAAAATGCCCTGAGGGTCGAAACGTTGGAAAAATTTAAAAAAATAAAGGTTGAGAAAAAAATAGGATCAAATTTGTTTTAAATTAAAATAAATTTATATATTTTCAGTAACATAATTTAAACCTGAAAGTAGCAACACATGAGTAGCAGGAATTATTTTATTTCGACAATCCATCCATTCTTGGCACTGTCCCCAACCACACCAAACGTCTCA
Organism: Halyomorpha halys; assembly: GCF_000696795.3. Taxonomy (NCBI): domain Eukaryota; kingdom Metazoa; phylum Arthropoda; class Insecta; order Hemiptera; family Pentatomidae; genus Halyomorpha; species Halyomorpha halys. The sequence continues at coordinate 198,652 of NW_027114494.1, read as the reverse complement.
TCTCAGAGTCCATTTATATAAATTTGCCTGAGCATTCCATCAATCATAAAGTTGATAAAGACTGCATCTCCCTTACATATTGACACATTTTGAACATAATAAAACTCTCATAATACTTCTTTCCACTTTATTCTGCATTTCAGAAGCCCACTTTCTTGCCATATCTTTTATTCTTGTTTCTCTAAATTCTCATTTTTTTTTTTTTTTAATTATTTTTATATTTACTATCCTTCCTGTTTCATTTATATTCATGTATCTTATCTTTTAATTTATATTCATGTGTTACCTTCTTAAAAGTACTAATATTAATTACTTTATTATTAATTTTCAATTATATTTTAAACTTGTCTGTATCCCCACTCATTTTCATTTGGTATATTTTGTTTCTTAATCACTTACACACATTGTATCCCATTATTTTATACTTTATTTTTCCTTTGTTTTTCTATCTGTTTTTATTTTATTAATATCTCTTCTCCCCCTATTATGTATATTACCATTTATTGTTCACCTAATTTAAATACATGAGGAGAAGATGGTTGGGGGTGCGGTCAATGAAACACAAATAAGTATGACTAACTTATTTTAATGTGCCGACGTTTCGGCTAGAGTTTCTAGCCTTCTTCAGGGCTGCTCGCTGAAAAGTTAAGCACCTAATCTTATCTTATTATATATCACCTAATCTTAGGTGCTTAACTTTTCAGCGAGCAGCCCTGAAGAAGGCTAGAAACTCTAGCCGAAACGTCGGCACATTAAAATAAGTTAGTCATACTTATTTGTATTTCATTGACCGCACTCCCAACCATCTTCTCCTCATTTATCATCCACGGTCAACTATCTCTCATAATTATAATTTAAATACTTTTTTACTATGTTTACTTTACAAATTATTTTTGTTATTGTGGCATAACTGCCATCCCCACTCTTCCCAATACAAACCGCCACTCTGTCTTTGCCTGCCGTCAAAACAGGTATGCATTCTGTCTCACCATTTGATTTGTATTTATTTTTTTCTTCTTTTTTCATCTCTTTATTTGTACTTTCTTTAATATTTCTTCTCTTATCTATCTGTTGCTATTAACCTTATTATTTACTATTTAGCTTTAATTTTTCTTATTATATCTTTTCATTTTATACCCCTGTTATTTTCCACTTATGTTTTTTCTTTTTCCTTTTTGTAACTATTGTGTTTGTATCCTTTTTTAGCCCTGACGAAGCCCTGCAACGTGGGGCGAAACGTTGGCTCAATAAAATAGTATAATTATTTACTATTTGAGTTTTTTTTTACCGCACCCGGACCATATTCCATTCATCTATACACACGGTCAATCAATAATCTTCCAGTATCTCATAAGTCTAATTTGAATCTTTATTAGAACTGAATTTTCTTTAAATTTAAAAACAAAAATTACATAAAGTTTCCTCACCATAATCAATTTCGAGTTCCTTCTCTTCTTTTTTGACAATCGGTGATACTGCAACACATTCCAATAATTAATTTACTATCAAATTCAACTTTTATTGTTTTATTTTACTGTGATACTACAACACATTCCAATAATTAATTTACTATCAAATTCAACTTTTATTGTTTTATTTTACTGTGATACTACAACACATTCCAATAATTAATTTACTATCAAATTCAACTTTTATTGTTTTATTTTACTAACACCTACGATTGACCAGGTTTTTATTATGTATCATCAACATGGTAATACAAAAATGTTAATTAAATAACAAAACCATATTTTGAATCCAAATGAACCCGATTTCCAAAACCTCATGAAGATCTGATAACAGCTCACGATCTTAACATTTTTAGTACATAATTCAAAACAACCATAAAAAAACAAACAATATGTATACAAAATATCATCATCAAATAGAATTAAATATTGTATATCCTGCCATGAAATTCCTCTATATGACTCCACAAAGCAACAGAAATCATAAGGATCCTATTAAACTTAAAGTAAAATTCAAAATATTTTAAAAAGAAAAACTTACATGAAGGACAAATTTTATCAGTCATTTCTTTTGATACAGAAATACAAAAATTCCTTGGGCCTGAAAAAATTAACTGAATTAAAAATATATGAAAATGCTGTAAAATTTGAAACTTAACATAAATCATTGATTCTAAGAACTAGTTTCAACGATCAGATCACAAAATTATGTGACATTAGATTTTGTGTCCTGATACTAGTATGTCTAGCAACTTTCTTAGGTCTTTTATACCTTTTGTATTAAAAAACTTAATTTCCGCAGGCATTATTATATTCAAAAGTAATAAACAAAGTGCTATTGGATCTAATGGTAAATAGTGATTTACATGTTTCACTATGTAATGAGCTATGTTAAGACACATATAAAGAAAGTAACATGACTACTCTGAAAGAGAATAAAAATGAATATTAATAATATTACTGAAAAATAAAAATAAATCACAACATGCTCTAAATATAACAACAAAACGTTTCTCACAAAATCCAACTTTGATTTACAACCACTGGTTATCATAACAAACTGTACTGCTGAAAGAGATATGTTGTTCATGAATGAATTAGTTCAACTCTAGAGGAAGGTCAAGTGTTAGGTCAAGTGAAGGCGGGGTAAACAGGACTCCTAAGGGGTGTTAGGGCTGAATTGGGGAACATCCGAGAATAGAATACACGAGAAAATACATAGTTTAAATGAAAGAAACTTTAAAAATATTTAGAGAAAATTTATTTTAATTCAAATTTTTTCACAAGTATTATATAAATATGGAAGGGGTTGTGTTCGATCTGACAACAGCTAACAATGTAAGGTATTCCATAAACATCAGGGCTCGACAATACATGCTCAAATAGGTCAAGTAACTGGTCAGGAGGTGAATAGACAAGATCAGTATTATGGGTGCAAGCCGGTTCCATCGAAGGATGGACACTTTGATCTGCAGGGTGCGGGTTTGCAGTCGCGAAGGAGAAATGCAAAACCGGGATCAGTCACTACTCGTCTCCGGTCTTTGCAGGACGGTAGTTTCGTTCGAAGATAAAGGAAGGAGAAGAAATCCAGAGAAAGTAGAGTTAAAAAATACACACTTACATTTTCAAAATTAATAGTACAAAAACATACTGTTCCACTTTATACATTATTATTCTCTGCCTCATGAGGCGGAGATTCTGAAGCGCGATTCGCACTTAATGTCAACCAGGTTCCTCTGGGGCTATTAGACGCCAGTGAGAGGTGCTACTTTTAAGACGTTAGCTTTCAGTGGATCAGCAGATTCTAATGTAATCTTTATTAATTCAAATGATACATTTATGGATATTACAATATCTTATCTAGTTGTTACATGTATGAAATTAAGGTTTACACAAGGAATAGTACAAATATTAATATACGACGTTTGTCTGTTCACAGCTTTGTATCGTTAAATAAATACCCACTAATTGTATATACTGTCAATAAAACTAATCCACAACTAGTATGTTTTGGAGTTATCATTTAAACATTCTTCACCTTACTTCAGCTTCGTTTCCTAAGTCTCAAAAAGCAGCTGAGAATTAAGTGGGCTCTAAAGTTGTAGAACACATTGAAATATATAAAGATATATAATATAGCAAAATATACTGTCCAAATTGTTTGGACCAATTGTGCCAACAAACAATTTCTCTAAAGTTTGATACGAAGGAAGTGAACATTGCTTAATATCCGGGAGCATTTTAAGATACTATTATAATATTGAAAAAGTTATTAATATGGCATTAAATTCATTGGAAGGTAAAAGGCAGTGCAAGCGAGAACAGATAAAACTGACAAACGACTGCTTACCACAGGGTGGATAAGGTTTGGGGTTTCAGGTATGCCAGGGAGTTAGTGAACAGTAATATATTTTCATTATTTCACGAGCCCTTTTTTTTTTTTTTTAGTGCATTTCCATGAATGCAGGGGACACGCGTTATAACTGGTTACTAACTGCTTGTTTTCATGAGCATGAATTTTTTATTACAATAGTACTGGCGAGTGAGATAATCCCAACATTGTATCGATTATCCCTTAATCATACTTTTTTTTAGCTGTATTTGAATTAGAAATCGTGTGGTAGGAGAAAACTACGAGCTGATAATAACGTAGCTTGTTATTATTACTAGCGTTCCTTTTCAAATAATTATTTTGTATTCTAAATTATTAAATTTTGTTGTTGATTAGGCCGTTCAATATCCTTTCTTTTGTAAAAATATATGTGGACTATTGTTTAGTATCATTTTTGCCATTTAAACTGGATTAAATAAATTATTGAGTATATTTTCCCCCCAAAATAACTTCAAAAATTATTGATTGACGCATTCGGTTGAACCGACTCGTTCGTGAACAACGAATTCCTCTTTGAGAAGCAGTCCGTTTATGTAAAGATTACTCCTATTTTGTTGTAAGTTGATTTTAAGTTTTTGGTAACATTTAGTTATTATATTTATAAAATTTCACTTTTACTTTTATTCAGTTTTATTATTAGTACATTTTACTATTCTTTGCCTTAAAATTTATCCTCAGATCATTAATGATGAGATGGAACATTTAGTTCAGAATCTATTTGCATTACTTCCTAAATGACTTTGCTTAAGTATAATATTGTTTTTAAAAAAATGCGCATTTTGATGCAATATCTTGAAAAGTTGTGAGATAATTGCTATATGTTTAAATCTTTAGTACACAATTTTGTGTTCTGAAAATATAAACTAAACTTTAAATAAGTTTATAATTTATGTGGAGATTTAGCCAATACAAGTTCTTAACTGTAATATATTTACAGTTTATTATATTGTGTGCACAGTTCATTGTATTGTAAGCACATGTATTTTATATATTTTTCAGGAACAAGTAATTTCTATACCAACAGAAATGGCTGATGAAACATACCCTTCAAGTAAGTTTTTCTGTTGAAATTATTTTGAATGTTGTAAAGTTTCAAAGGATCCTCATGATTTCTGATGTTCAGGGATTACACTGTAGAATTTTGAAATGTTTGATTTATTCTGTTTTGCTCACAATTATCTATAAGTGAAGTTTATAGTGTGGTGAAGAAATGTGATTGTGTAAAGTTTCTAATATAATTTTTATCAGAAAAATATATTTTAAAGTCCTTAAGTCCAAATAACCAAGTTTTGTATAAAGATTGGTAGGTGTATTCCTTAAATGTTAACTTTTTAATAAAATTGGCCAATCGAAAGTGTCACTTAATATAATTAATTTTTAATGTTCTGTAAATAAATAAATGGCTGTAATGATTTTTATTAAAACTCGTCATATAATTTAAAAATTAAATCAGGTAGTTTTTAGACTCTTTAAGTAGTCTAGAAGGGTCAAAATTCCAAATTTTCAAAATAGCTTTTTTTAATGTACTTTTTATTTTGTTTATTTGAAATACTTCTCCAACTCACATTTTTTTTAGTAATATAAAGTGGATAAATATCAGCGATTAAATGACTTGATTATTAACTTAGGAGATCAATGGATAAATATTTCTCCAGGTTGAAGATGTAGCTCTGGACATAAGAATAGTAATGCAGTTAGAATATTGTAGTAATTCAGTAGTGATAAAGTAGTAGTATAAACATAATGTATGATTTACCATTAGAAAGCCAACAGTTTTTGAAAAGTAAAATTTTTTTAAATAATGTTTTTGCCTTGACATGGTTCTTTAATGGTTTGTTATTTAATTTTACTTAATATTGATGTGAGCCTTTTAGTTTACAGTATATATTACATCATAAAATGGTTCTTAGTATTTTTAATATTGATGTGA
>NW_027114494.1:188175-192761 GCF_000696795.3 Halyomorpha halys | reverse complement strand
TAGTTTACAGTATGTATAACATCATAAAATGGTTCTTAGTATTTTTAATATTGATGTGAACCTTTTAGTTTACAGTATGTATAACATCATAAAATTATTCTTAGTATTTTAAATATTGATTTTAAAACAATTTATCATTGAATAAATGGTTAAGAGCAGAATATAAATTTATTAAACTGTTATTTTTATGTTTCAATCATTTTATAAAATTAAATATAAGTAGATGGTCAGGGTTGCGGTCAAAAAAAGAGGAACAAATAGTTTAAAACTATTTTAATTTCCGACGTTTCGCCCCACTTTGCAGGGCTTCATCAGGGCTAAAAAGATACAAACAAAAAGAAAACTGAGAATATTACAACAATAAGATATATTATATTACATTATTGTATCTTATTGTTGTAATATTCTCAGTTTTCATTTTGTTTGTATCTTTTTAGCCCTGCAAAGTGGGGTGAAACGTCGGACATTAAAATAGTTTTAAACTGTTTGTTCTTCTTTTTTTGACTGCAATCCTGACCATCTTCTTATATTTAAATCTTTATGGTCAACTATATATACATATATATTTTCTAAATTTAGCAATTTTCCTGAAGAAAGTGAAGTTCCCTAGTCTGCTGAGGTTCCAAATTTGGATATTTAATGCTAATCCAAACCCAAGCAACATATCTGAAAATCAGACTATCTAAGCATTGTGCTTATTTACTTTGTTACTTGGACTACTTGCAGTCTTATAAAAAATGATTATAGATAACGTTAATTATTGTTTATTTGTACGGATTTATTTATATTTGCCTTTTATTTATTTAAACAGTTTTGCTGATTGCTATATTTAAGAGTAAAATATATGTATATATAGTTGACCGTAAAAAGTGATGTATAGGAAGAAGGTCAGGGTTTCGGTCAAAGGAGAAACAAAAATAGTTTACAACTATTTATTTTCCGACGTTTCGCCCCACTTTGTAGGGCTTCATCAGGGCCTTAACTTCTCAGAGGTAAAGTTGTTTTTTTTTCTTGAAGTTCACAATGCAAGTTCTTTACACCTAGCAAATTCTTATTTGGACCTCTCTTTCACTATGGTAATGAATTAAAAACAAGAATAGCATTCCTGTACTATTGTTAAGTTTTGACTTTTAAAATAAATTTTGTAAATTATGAACAAGCCCTAAAAAGTTTTTATGTTCAACATCAAAGAAAAAAACAACTTTACCTCTGAGAAGTTAAGGCCCTGATGAAGCCCTACAAAGTGGGGCCAAACGTCGGAAAATAAATAGTTGTAAACTATTTTTGTTTCTCCTTTGACCGCAACCCTGACCATCTTCCTATACATAAAGAATAAAATCATTATTGAATGTTAATTCATAATTTTGATAAATAATTTATTGGAACTTGTTGCAGTATCCACAATTTTTATCAAAGAAGAAATGGATATGAATATGGAAATGGAAATGGAAATGGATTGTGGTGAGAAAAATAGTAATTTAATATTATTTTTTTTAAATTATACAATGTAAATTCAGTTCATATAAAAATCAAATCGGAATGATTGACAAGTTTTACATTTACAAAGGCTTGCTATTCTTACCAATCTGCTTGTGATAACATTGTAATGTCAATGTGTGTATCTGGTCATTCAGTTATTAAGAAAGAAGTTCCAATGTTGATGAGTGTGTCTGGTTATTCAGTTATTAAGAAAGAAGTTCTAATGTTAATGAGTGTGTCTGGTATTTCAGTTATTATGAAAGAAGTTCTAATGTTAATGAGTGTGTCTGGTTATTCCGTTAATAAAATCTAGTTCAGGAAATTAGGAAATTACTATTTAGAAAACATGAACAGTTAATTTGTCTCTTTTTTCTAATATATTTTTACTCTAATTCAGACTTTAGTTTCTACTTTTGTTTCATTTTCTGTATTTTACCAATTGACTCTGGGCCGCTGAAGTCTGGTTTTATCATCTGTTGCTTTGATATGTTATGATGTTGAAAACATTATTTCTATAGACGATGGAATATCCAAGCCCTTATCAGGAAAATGATAGTTTTCTCACTTATTTTTTAAGCTCATTCATATTATGTTTCTAATATAACATGTTAAATGACATAACATTCGCCAAAGGTTCAGTGATCATGAAGCTTCTTATTTATTCTTGAAAATTAGAAAGGAGAGATTGTTTTTATTAAAATAAAATTGAACCAAGTCACATATTCTAAGATGTTTTCTTTTCTTAGCTTGTTTAAATTATTATTCTCATGTTGACAGATGGACCTTCTCAAATGAAAGAGGAACTGCTTCATCCGGACGAAGGTGAGCTGTATTTATTTTACTAACTTATGACCGGGGACTCACTAACACAAAGCAAAGACCATTCTAAACTTGATCATAATTAATCTTTTCTACCTATTTGATCTTTCCCTATGTTTATATTCATCTACTAATGCCTGTTCATCTTTTTAACAATTTCAGCTGTAGTAATTTTAACGAGCGTTTCTTGGAATGTTAAATCATAGAGCCCATCAGCCCGGAATAATCTCTAATGCAAATAATGTTTAAAAAAAGCCTCCTTCCACTGAGTTTTTCCATCAGTGCCTCTCTCTAACATCTACTTGTTCTATTTTATGTCACACCTTCCACGACCAAATTATTTCTGCTCTTAAAAAAACTTCCTTGTTTATTACAAAATAAATCACATTAGAAAACTTTTTCTATTCATTAAGTGGAGCTCTACTCAATTTCCTGACTTAACATTGCCTTTCTTCTCAATAGTTCCTAATAGTCTCAACATTGCCTTTCTTCCTAATAGGCTTAGCATTATCTTTCTTCCTAATTTGTTCATATGAAGATAACTCTTAAAAAATTAAAATTTTATTTGAAAAATAAATGAATCAAAGGAAATAAAACTTCAACGCCTAACAGACATTTCTGGAATAGCTGCCGAGCCAGACAAAAGTATTCAACAGCTTGTAAATGTTTTCCATTACAGAATAAAATATGTGAACCGAGCAGTTGTTTGCTAATGTTCTATTACATATTATAATTTTTGATTTATATCAAAACGAAAGAATTACTGGATTGAAGAGCTTTGAAATTGTGTAATAATCTCCTAATTTAGAATCTACACATCAATAGTGATTTTATGTTGTTGGCATTCTAAGTAATTATCATATATTATTCCTTTATATTAAAATTTGATCAGTTTGTAAAGTTCTGCATTGATATTGTAGGGAAGGAGGTCATTAAAATTTAACTTACTGAAGGCCACCACCCATTGATAAACAAAACAAAATGTATTTATTAAATTAATTTACCAATTTTATAGTTTGATTAACTATCTGGTTACTTCAAAAGTAATAACTTTTCTGGAAAGCAGTTACCATGATATCGTGTTACTATCTGTATGAACCTTTTTTTTCTTTTTACTTAAGACCAATTTTTACAACATAGGTAGTAGACTCGTAAGGGTCATAAGTAAATATAAGGTTGCATGCATTGGGATGTACAGGTATTGTTGTTATGCCATGAACCTATATATTTATCATTTACTTGTGTAGATAAAAGTGACTGGAGTGTTCCTATAAAAGAAGAAATGAGTGATGAAGCTGAGTCAACTTGTAAGTGCTTACATTTTAAAATTTTTGAATATTACATATATGTATGTTAAGCATGTGCTGAACTGTTTATTTAAAGAAAAAAAAAATTGTTGTTTTGATTGAAGAGTTACATAGAAGAATATCCTATATTATGAACTTAGAACATCCTATATCATGACTTTAGAATATCCTATATTACGAACTTAAGAATCTGAGGAAAACCATATTAATTGATATTTTATTCCTAGTTTAGAAAATTGAATGGAAAACTCAATTTTTAACTTCTGAAAATTACCAATTAAGAATTAAAAAAATTTAACAAGGTGTTGTGTAGAAAGAAATATTTAAATTTTCTTTAACAAGCAAGAACATGTTCTTCAATTGTCCTAAATATTTAGCAATTTATATTAGCAAAATTTTAACAAGGTATTATGTAGAAAGAAATATTTAAAGTTTCTTTTAAGCAAAAATATGTTTTTCAATCATTCTAAAGATATAGCTTTTACTAGTTATAAAAGTATGATATGAGGTGAGGAATGCAATATTATTGAAAAAGATTAAATTCATTCCTCTTAACAAAAATTTTCTTGAATGTTTGAAAATGTTTCTTGTTTTAAATATTATTTTCATATTAGCAGGTGGACTTGCTCATGTAAAAGAAGAAACATTTGTGAAACAAGAAGAAGAACTGCTTATCCGAGATGAAGGTGAGGCATTTTGAGATTATTAAGAGAAAAAAAAAATTAAAAGATATAGATTCTACTGTAGTAATTTATTTCCTCTAGTTATTTTAAGCACCATTGCCATTTTAATGTTTCTTGCCCCTCCACATCCATCATTGTTGGGAAAGACTCTTAGGGTAGTATTTTCTCTTGTTGGGTCCTCATTTGGTTCAGCCACTATACTTTATTTTAGGGGTATTCATGATCTTTGGTTTAACATGTTAAAGCGTGTTAAATGGAAAAACCCATGTTAAATAAAAAAAAATTGCCTTCTTTGGCC
>NW_027114494.1:183759-184852 GCF_000696795.3 Halyomorpha halys | reverse complement strand
TTTGTTCTTATCATTAGTACTAGGCTCAGACCAATCTTGATACTTGTTATCTCATTGTGCCTCCATATTTGAGTACAATGCCTGTTAGTCTAGGTGATTAAAATGCGTTTCTGGTGACATGAATTAAAATTATTAATATATGAATTTGTGATGTTGGTATATTTTAAAATAAATTTTCAAACTTACCTGAAATGTCCAATTGAACTGTAAACTAAACTATTATCATTAAACTCTTTTAACTAGTTAAAAACTATTATTTTTAAGTTGTGGAGTGTATGATTATAATAAAGATGTAAACTGCTAAATGTTTCTGGTTTGTTCACATATGTGATATATTCATGTGTGTGTGATTTTTTTATGAGGGTCTGTGGAAATCTTCAAAAGACACGCCAGCTTCATACACATGTTTTTCACCTACTGCCAAGTTTCCAAATTATTCACCCAAATAAATTTGTAAAATGCTTATTTATCTTTGTTAGGAAAAAAATGTTTAGCTTATAAAAAACTATATCACTAGTACTATTCAACATATAGATGCCTGTCAACACTTAAATTAAAACTAGTTGAATGTTAGTACATTATAGTTAATGTTGAGATAGGATTGGGGGGATATGGAAAGCAAAATATCGATATCAATATGGGTTGGCAATCGATAGTATATAAGTAGTAGAATATTGTTATTCTGAAATATCGATATTTAAATATATAAAAATTTAACAAATTAAGGAAATAGCAATTATAATACGATAATACAGCAAATCATAGGAGGACTTATTTCATATCATACCTAATCAAAACATGTAAAAAATTCTTAATAGCGGAAAAGCAAAGCAACAATATGACAACCATAAACACATATCACAAAATAAACAAATATTACAACACCCACCTAACATTAAAAATTAAAAACTGTACCGCTACAAGCCATGAAGGGTCAGAGGCAATTACAATACTTTGTAAGGAGGTACTGTTACTATACCAACGGTTGTGCAAGGAGGTGATTTGGCGAGAATCACGCACGACCACCGAACAATTTACAATTAACAAAAGCAACTTTCTGCCCAGCTAGATTTGAACCTAGGTCCTTGGAGTT
>NW_027114494.1:180104-181184 GCF_000696795.3 Halyomorpha halys | reverse complement strand
GTAAATTTTGTGCGCAAATTGATCATGGAAATTTCTTTAGATGAGTAGTGTTTTGTTAACAAATTAATTGCTGAATTTTTAAACTAAAACATATTTATGATTGGAGAATTTTGTCGGAGGGTGCGGTTAGCAAAGAACAACATAAAGAAACAAAACAATATTTATTTATTTTATGCCGACGTTTCAGATCATCAGGGGTTATGGTGTAGAAGGTAGGCCTAAAACTCAAGCGTTTTACTACCTTCTATACCATAACCCCTGATGAAGACCTGAAACGTCGGCATAAAATAAATAAATATTGTTTTGTTTATTTATGTTGTTCTTTGCTAACCGCACCCCCGACAAACTTCTCCAATCATTAATCTGTGGTCAACTATCTACACCTCATTATAAAACATATTTATTTGTCCTTAATATTAGTCATGAGATTAATTTTTCAATTGATGAATATAAAATTATATTGGAAGTAGCTTGTTCCTACAAAGTTCTTTGAGGCAATCCTTTCTTAGTTTAATCTTCTTTTGTTGCATTACTATCCCATGCACCCCAAGTCCCATTAATATAACTGTCACCAATGTGACCCCATGTTATAAAGGAGAATCTACTACTTTAAAATTAGTCAATGATACAAAATCATGCAGACCTGTGTTAATTCAAATTGTAAAACGCTTCAACAGGAAAATTAAAGAAGTTATCAATTATGGTTTTTATTAGTTTGCAAAAATTTTAAAATAATAAATATATTTAATTGACTTCCAACTAACATCTTTATTTAATTTTTTAATATAATAATTTATTATAGGTGTCCAGGATAAGTCGCATCAAGGTTCTCACAGTGACTGTAAATCTTTACAATTTAGAAGTATGGAAACACATATGATGGCCCATCATGAAGATAAGAAGCCACATCACTGTCCCCATTGTGATTACAAATCAGTACTATCTGTAAATTTGAAGAGACATATTAGAGCCCATCACACAGATGAGAAGCCTCATCACTGCCCTCATTGTGATTATAAATCAGCACGATCTGAACATATGAAAAGACATATAATGGCCCGTCACACAGGTGAGAAGTCT
>NW_027114494.1:179129-179634 GCF_000696795.3 Halyomorpha halys | reverse complement strand
AGAAGCCTCATCACTGCCCTCATTGTGATTATAAATCAGCACGATCTGAACATATGAAAAGACATATAATGGCCCGTCACACAGGTGAGAAGTCTATTCTATGTCCACACTGTAATTATAAATCAGTGCGATCTGAAAGTATAAAAGAACATGTAATAGCACATCATACAGGTGAGAAGTCCCATCAATGTCCCCACTGTGATCATAAATCAACACGATCTGAAAGTTTGAAAAGACATATAATGGCCTATCATATTGGTGAAAAGCCTCATCACTGTCCTCATTGTGATTATAAATCAGGACGATCTGAACACTTAAAAAAACATATAATGGCCCGTCACACAGGTGAGAAGTCTTTTCAATGTCCACACTGTAATTATAAATCAGTACAATCTGGAAATATGAAAAACCATATAATGGCCCGTCATACAGATGAAAAGTCTCATCAATGCCCTCACTGTGATTATAAATCAATAGGATCGGGAAAAATGAAACTACATATAAT
>NW_027114494.1:171702-178644 GCF_000696795.3 Halyomorpha halys | reverse complement strand
TGAAAAGACATATAATGGCCTGTCACACAGGTGAGAAGTCTCATCAGTGTCCTTACTGTGATTATAAATCAGTAGAATTTGGAAAAATGAAACTACATATAATGGCCCGTCATACTGGTGAAAAGCCTCATAAATGTCCTCATTGTGATTATCGATCAGTACAATCTGGAGGTTTGAAAAGTCACATAATAGCCCATCATCATACAAGTGAACAACCAGCGAACTGTAGCAGTGCTGGTTCGAATCCGACATGGGAAGGAGCCCCCACTGTGGTGTTAGAATAGGGTAGTCCCTATAAATAACCTCCCAACATGTCAGAAATGGCCAAAAAGGGCGTCATAATAAAAAAAAAGTGGGTGCATGCACTTTGTATTAGAGTTATAATGAGTGGTTGTGTTCATCAGTCCTCAAAGTCAAAAAAGTCTAAAATCATTGGTCCCAGGTTCTCATTCATTTTTCCAAATTAATTTTTCTTTCTAAAACCATCTTTGTCAAATTAATAGTATGTCTTGTTATCACTCCATGTTCTAGATTCTTTTATTTTATTTTAATCTGATAGTGTCTGCTTCTAATTTCTTATTTCTTTCCAATACCGAGGTATGGAAAATTTTGATTCACTACTACTAGTAACTGCGGTAGAATGGTGTATTACTTATGTGTATCCAACAATTATGTTTCATGTTTGTGCTAAGAAACAGGATCATCAGCATTTGTGTTTGATAGTGTAAAGATGTGTATTATGCCCAAGTTACCTACGTAATTACGAAATTACCAATCCCTATGAAATCAAATAGAACAATTATCTCATTTTCTATTTAATGTTGATTTTCATCTTGCTGTGCTGAATGTCGAGAAATTGAAAAAAAAATTATTTTGGCAATCTTCCATGCAAAGTATACTTCTATAATTTTATACTTCTAATAAAACTTTTAAACTTCTACAAAAGTTTATATTTCTATAATTAAGTTATACTTTTTGTTCTGAACTTGATTTAAGTTTGTTTATTTACAAGTTGTTTCCCTATATTTTTGATTAATATTTAACCTATGTATTTTTATTGCAAATTTCAAATAACTGCAAAAATAGTCTAAAAGTTAAAAAATAAAATTGTTGATAAGAAATTGTGAATTTTAAACAATGAATCAACCTACTCCTTATTTTGTATTTTCCTTACCCTGTACCAACCTACTCCATCCCTGTGTGGGGATTATTATGCTCCATTGAAGCATAATTACTTTCTTGGGGATTCTACTGGTCATTTTTCATCACAAATTATTATTTTTTGAAAATATAATAAATGTGAAATGAAAAATTATCTTTATATGAACAGAAACTAATATGATGTAATAGGTATGAGGTTGCTGAGGCCAACCTACTTCTTCCTATTTTAATGCTTCTTTATCTTGTACCAACATACCACATACTTTTTTTGAAAGACTACTGGTTATTTTTTATCACTAATTATTATTTTTTTCTATCATTAATTTTTAAAAATATAATAAATATGAAATGAAAAATTACCTTATATGAACAGAAACTAATATGATATAATAGATATGAGGTCACTGTATGGGGGCTATAGGCCCACTAGGGGTAGGGAAAATGGAGCATAACCTCACCTCACAGTCTTACTAGCTGCACACTCTCTAGGTAATTCTATTCCCTGTGTATTTATCTTACTTTTGAGACTTATCCGTTGACTAACAAAAAAATTTCATAGCCCATGTTTCTTATGCTGTAAAATTGTGTATCATTCATTAATTGATAAAATAAAACATCTTAATAATAATAAAAATAAAAGCTCGTATAATTATTGGCTTTCATGAGTTCATCTATGATGGTTTTGTAGTATTCATCACTCTTGTTACCCAGAAATCTTTTCACTGCACTTACAAAACACTTCTATGTTAATAATTCATTTTTACTTTAAATATAAATCACCTTGGAGCTTTAGTTTTTGAAGACCAACAAAAAAGCTTTTCTTTGGTTTTGCATCAGATATTTGTAGGAAATATTTCTTTTAGATATGGTAAAGTGGGGTGGCTTAAGGCCACTTTTTTCATATTTTTTTCATATTTCTCTGAATATTGGAGTTATCAAGCTGAAATACTAGATAAATACACATCTCCCTCACCTATTTTTATACAAGATAAATACATATCTCTTGCACCTATTCCTTCTTCAAAATTGACTGTGTGAGTGATCTGGAAATTTTTTTATTTTTTTTTAATAATTTATTTATTGATATTTACAACTGTATACACATATATACAACAAGTAAATTTGCTGTAGGTGACATAGTAACATGATAAAAACATGTGGAGAATCTACCCACTGATAGAACTCCAATAACATTTCTAGAGAAGAAGATCTCGAGGCCATCTTCTTTTCAGACGCCTAGGAGGATTATTAAGTAATGAAGGAGAAGCCAGGTTAGAAACAAGTGGATTTGGGGATCTGGAAAATTTAAAAAGAAATAAATAAAACCAACTCGTGTCATCCCATCATCGGGTGAATTGGATCACCTCATGTCTTTTTCACTAAAAAGTTTATTTATTTTTGTTCCTGGTCATTTGCATTGTCTATAGGAACTATAAATTATTTTTTTAAATTTTCTTGGTTCATACAAAAAAATTTTTCAGTCAAAAGAAAGTAAAAGTGGAGGTAAATTAAATGTTTTTTTGTCTTGAATTCAAATTAAAATCAAAATTTACCTCTAGCATGTTCCAAAAGTCAAGAGGATCGACTTACAACATTAAAAAAAAAATATCTTATTTTTTCAAAGGTAAATGGTTTAAAAAAGAAGGCCACTTATATAAAAATTAATTTATTTGACAAATTCCTTTTGATTTAACCTCTTTTTACATAAAAATAATAACAGGATGTTTCCTTGGCAACAAGGAGAGATTAGAGGCACTAAATCCATCACAATTTGAAAGAAAATCCAAACATTCTCAAAATCGTTCAGTCAAATTTACATATTTGCATCATGAACAAAATATCGCAAATCTTGGAATGAAAATCCCACACCCAACTTTACAGGAGTGTTAACTTTTTTTCAAAACATTACATTTCTTGTACATCCTTAGCATCTCTACAACAAAAAAAAAGAAATGGAATGTTAGTTTCAGAGAAAAACCATTAAGAACACATTAAGAGAAAAACCCAATACATAGCTGAATTCTATGTTAAATTATACACAAAATTTCTTATAAAATGTGCAGCTCATCTTCAAATATCAATGCCAAAACACTGCAACACCCAAAAAAATGAAAATGTTAAACCTTATTGACAGTTGGCCATTGTGACATAACCTGAACCGAATCTTTTCTGGTAAGTGCTCTACTCATGCACCAAACTAAGAATTATCGGATAATATGATTTTTTGCCTGTATCCTTCACAATCAACGTTTGAAATTAAAATCCAGCATTGACCTTATTCCATCCAATTTGGTCCAAGCCATCCCATTTCCATTTTTTAGAAAAAGTTTTCAGTAGTTCTAACTTAATATGGAGAAGTTGAAGAATCACATGCTTTGGCTTAGTAAGGGGGAAGGCATATTCTGTATTTAGAGTTTCAGGTTCAAAAGAGGTTTTATGAGGAAAATCTTTCTCACTGTAAATGTCTTTTGTTATCTCACTATCCCATAAACAGAAAAACACCAATGCCTTCTAAAACTACTAAGAAAGTCCTACAAATTTACCTATCACTGATTTTCCCCCATGATACGAAGCAGAATCATCAGGTACTTAAAAATTAATCAATGACAATATCATGTAGAATTGTGTAATTTCTATTATAAAATGCTTCTGGAGGAAAATTTTAGAAGTTACCAATTATGTTTTTTATTTGTTTAAAATTTTAAAAAATGAATATAATAACTTGTCTTTCTATTTTATATTTAACATTTATATAAAAACATTTATTTTATATTTTAATATGAGAATTTATTGCTTATAGGTCCAAAAGATAGCTGCCATAGTGGAGGAAAGTCCTACCAGTGTTCACACTGTAATTATAAAGCAATACAATCTGGAGATATTAAAAGGCATATAATGGCGTGTCACACAGGTGAGAAGCCCTATCAGTGTCCTCATTGTGATTATCGATCAGTACGTTCTGGAAGTATGAAAAATCATATAATAGCCCATCATACAGAAGAAAAGTCTCATCAATGCCCGCACTGTGATTATAAATCAGTAGGATCTGGAAGTGTGAAATCTCATATAATGGCTTATCATTCAGGTGGAAAGGCCTATCAATGTCCTCACTGTGATTATAAATCAGTAGGATCTGGAAATATGAAAAATCATATTATGGCCCGTCATACAGGTGAGAAGCCACATCAATGTCCTCACTGTGATTACAAATCAGTAGGCTCTGGGAGTATGAAAACTCATATCATGGCCCGTCATACTGGTGAGAAGCCACATCAATGTCCTTACTGTGATTACAAATCAGTAGGATCCGGAAGTGTGAAATCTCATATAATGGCCTATCATACAGGTGAGAAGTCTCATCACTGTCCCCATTGCGATTATAAATCAGTACGAGCTGGACATATGAAAAATCATATAATGGCCTGTCACTCAGGTGAAAAGCCTCATCAATGTCCTCACTGTGAGTATAAATCTGTAGAATCTGGAAAAATGAAACTACACATAATGGCCCGTCATACTGGTGAAAAGCCTCATCACTGCCCTCATTGTGATTATAAATCAGTACGATCTGGACATTTGAAAAATCATATAATGGCTTGTCACTCAGGTGAAAAGCCTCATAAATGTCCTTACTGTGATTATAAATCAGTAGAATCGGGAAAAATTAAACAACATATAATGGCCCGTCATACTGGTGAAAAGCCTCATAAATGTCCTCATTGTGATTATAAATCAGTAGAAGCTGGAAAAATTAAACTTCATATAATGGCCCGTCATACAGGTGAGAAGCCTCATCACTGTTCTCTATGTGATCATAAATCTATTACACCTCAAGATTTAAAAAGACATATAATGGCACGTCACACAGGTGAGAAATCTCATCAATGTCCTCACTGTGATTATAAATCAGCCCTATCTGGAAGTTTGAAAAGACATGTAAGGACCCATCATACACCTTAGAAGCCTCATCTATGTGGATTATTAATCATGAACTGGAGTTGGGGACTTAAAATTTGAAAATTTTTGTAATGTTTTATCTTATTGACGCACTGTCATTATAACCATTTAACTGTATAGTTTCAACTGTTTAATATACATATTGATGCCCACCACACTGGGGTAGGGTGTACACATGTGGCCCTACCAGTCAGGAAATTAGACCTGTTGGAGATTTTGAATGGAATAGCAAGAACTGAGAATTGTCAGTAAAGTTCATGATGAAAAGTGTAACGATGTGGTTCAACTTAATTAAGTTTGGGATATTGTCATTAGTTGAAAAGTGTAACGATGTGGTTCAACTTAATTAAGTTTGGATCTTGTCATTAGTTCTAAACTTTAACATTTTGTATCAGTTTTCATGAACTGCATAATAGCTAATTTTGGCAGTTAAAAGAATTTCTTGGACTTTTAAAATAATTTAGACATAGAGAAAGGTATACGTACTGCATTCCCTGCATTTATTAGTATTATGTTTTGTTTGGTATATTTGGTTAAGAACTTGATTTAAAATGTTGGATCTTATTAAAAACTTTATTACTATGTATAAAATTATATTAATATGGGAAAGTGGGGTACACTGATGCATGTGAATCATTGATGCAGCGATACTTCACTGTGAGGAGAGATTCCAAAAATATTAGTTGGGTCATCAACAGGTATTGCCAGCACCAATGGTCGTTCAGTGAAGTAGGCAGAGTTGTGTTCAGTATTTGTGTTTCCAAGTGTAAAAATGTGTATTATCCCCCAAGTTACCTACGTAATTATGAAATTACCAATCCCTAAGAAATCAAAAGGAACAAACTGTTGTGTATCTCATTTTTCATTTAATATTGACTTTCATCTTTCTGTGCTGAATGTCGAGAAGTTGATGAAGAAGAAAATTATTTTGCCCACCTACTATTCCTTTCATGCAAAGTAGGCTGCTTTATATTTCTATAATTAAGTTATACTTTTTGTTCCTGAACTTGATTTGTTTATTAATTATAAGTTTTTTCCCCTATATTTGTGATTAATATTTAACTATGTATTTTTATTGTAAATTTCATATAACTATGCCAAAATTATCTAAAAGTTAAAAATAAAATTATTTATTACAAATTGTGGATTTCAAATAATGAATCAACCTATTTCTTCATATTTTAATGCTTCTTTATCTTGTACCAACGTACCCTATAATTTTTTATCACTACTTATCATTTTTTGAAAATATATTGAAAAAATATCTTTATATGAACAAAAACTAATGTATGATATGATAATAGATATGAGGTCACTGTACTGTGGATGTAGGCCCTCCTTTGGTAATTCTATGCTCTGTGAGTTAATTAAGATAAACCCACAGGGTATGCTATTTTTGTAAATAGTGTCTTGACGTTAACAAAACTCCAGAGCCCATGGCTCTTATGCTGCAAAATTATGTATCATCCAGAAAATGCATTCATTAATTGATAAAATTAAACATCTTTTAAGCTTGTATAACTATAGAGTTTTATGAGTTCATCTATGATGGTTTTGTAATATTCATCACTCTCAGAAATCTTTTGACTGCACTTAACAAAACACTTCCATGTTAATACTGAGGAGAAGATGGTTGGGGGTGCAGTCAATGATAAACACAAATAAGTTGGATTAACCGATTTTATTGTGCCAATGTTTCGGCTAGAGTTTCTAGCCTTCTTCAGGGCTAAAAACAGAACAAGATAACACCACAGTAAGTATAAAAAAATAAAAAAGAAAGTATAAACAGAATAATTTTACAAAACAGAATTAATAAAATGAAGT
>NW_027114494.1:170821-171232 GCF_000696795.3 Halyomorpha halys | reverse complement strand
TTTTTTTTTTAAGAGGAAACGTTACGAGAGGGTGAAAATAAAAAATAAAAAGTAGAAAATATTTAGAGGAAGAAAGCGTGTGAGAGGGTGACGACTAATGGTTATTGGAAGAGTTAAAAATATATACGAATTACCGAATAACGAAGTACCGGAAGATGACAGTATCATGGGTATTTAACAACAGTTAAAAAGAGGAAACGTAATATAAGAGGGGGACGACAAATGTCTAAGAAAAAGTTTAAAAGTGAAATAATACGTTAAAAGATAGGGAAAAAATAAAATGTATTTAAAAAAAAAAAAATTTAAGAAAAAATAAAAATATGAAAATTACTACAAAAGGCTCATCTCTGAAAGCCTCTATATCCAATTAGAACCTTCTTCCGTCAATTTAAAAACCGACAAGAACAACTT
>NW_027114494.1:134295-166306 GCF_000696795.3 Halyomorpha halys | reverse complement strand
CATTCAGTGCTCCAATGTGGAAGATATGACATCAACCACACGATGAGACTGTTGTGTGGTAGAATGGGATGTTCTAAACCCAAACTGATTCGGATCTAATATAATGCTTTTTCTACCTAAACGGTGGATCTTACTGAAAAAGTTGTAATCAAACACAATAAATTCTGCCTCGAATGAGTAGCATAAAATAATGATTTGGTTAGTGGTATGGTCATTAACCAGTTGCTATTCCCATAACTGGTTTTTGTGGCCTATATACAACGAGAACAAGTGTTTTACAACCATACCACTTATATTAAAAACTTAATTAAAATTATTACTTTATGAACTCATTCCACGCATTATTTAATTATATATAGTTCACTAAAATCCACCGTTTAGGACTTAAAGATCAAAACGGAGTGATACAGCCATCATGTACAGAAACTATCCATTGGTAACTCTCTAATCATATTTCTACACTAGAAGGTCTCGAGGTCAACTTCTTTTCAGACGCCTCGGAGTATTGACAGGAATAGAAGAAGAAGTAAGGTTAGAAACTAGAAAGTTTTGATGGTTAGGGAGTTTATATTGGAAGGATTTTGATACCTGGTTTGGACTAGATCGGTTACATATGGAACATTAAGGTCTTTGTGGATGGACGATTGTGACAAAGCAAGCAGCATTGAGGATTTTACGAAGAATTTTAGATTGTAAGAATTGGATACTAGAGGAATTCGAAGGTTTAGTGGAGCCCTAAAACTCAACTCCGTTTGTCTAGATAGGTCTTATTATTTTCATGTAGATAGGTCTTTTGTAATGAGTTGGAAGTTCAGACAATTTGTCTAGAAAGTGCTATAATAGTTCAAATCGACGAGCAATTCCGTCTTTCCAGTCTTGTGTCCTAGATAGCGGATCAGTTGTACAGGGGTAAGAGTAACATTATTAAAGGATACTGTAGGGCAGTTTTATTTATGTAATTTAGCTGCTTAGTGGCCCTTTGTTAAACCTGTCTGTATAAATATCAATCTGAAACTCGTCTTCACTACAGCTTACAACACGAAACTCATTGGCGTTTAGTTGTTTTTCTATTTTTATTAAAATGAAAGAAAGGATGAAGAAATGGTTTTGAAATTACTAATGCTAAATTAAGAAACCACAACACTGTATTATTAGTGCAGAGATCTTTACTATTCGATACCTTCAATACAGTGTGAGTTCTTATAAATTTCTTTTCTCAGTTTTTGGATTTATTTGTTATCTTATCAAGTTTCCTTTTATCACTGAGCCATACTGGTGTATTTTTGTACCACCAATTCTGCTACATATTACTTAACGAATTGGAGAAGTGTATATTCTGTCGTGAATCCACTTTGTGCGTTCTCTTTTGACGTAAAACCGGTTTATTTATTTATCATGCACCTTGATATTTGTGCCATTTTAATGGAAAATTGTAGGAAAACATGCATTTTTTAAAAAAAATGCGGTGTAATAATCTCATTTACCGTAATTGCTTATAAACTTTCATGTCTCCTCAGAAGAGACAACCAAGTGATATACTAGATTACATTGTCCCCTCTGAAGGGACAACCGAGTGCAAAGGGTTAGTAATATTTGCAGATTAATCTTTACAGTCCTATTAAATGGATTTCTTTCTTAGGGTTCCTAGACTATATGATTAGGTTCTATCAGTACGTAAAATTTATTTTTCCCCAGATATGATGTGACAAAAAAGCGTTGTTGACTTGGCTAAGAGTAATTTACCTGATTATAATCTAGAAATAATATTTAATATCGGCGAAAAATATCCAAATTCAGGGTACTATCAGAGAGCTACAATGATACCATTGATATGATAAAGAAAATTGATACAAATATCGTTACTATATCAAATCGACACTATCGATATGTCACAGTTGAACTTTTGATTCTGGAATGATTGATAAACTGATTAAAGTTGTGTTGATTAAGTGACAAGTGAATGTTTTCTTCAGTGATCTTTGTAAGGATTATTATAAAGAAAAAGTATTAAACAAGAGTGAAGTATCAACTTCATTGGAAAGAAGAGATGATTTAGTTTGTTTCTATTATTTATCTTTTGAAAACTTTGATTATTATTTGATTGTGTCCTGTCAGTTTGTTTCAAGTTGTATTATTGAATAGAAATGGATGAAATTGGTGAGGAACTTTCCCCTTTATTACTTATTTTTGTATTATAATGACTATTGGTCGTGAGTGATGAGTTTTTGGGGGATTGAATTGTTAATTCTAAATGGTTTTGATCCTTAGGTTAATCATCGAGCAGTGTTTATCTTGTGTTGATTGTCCCTTAAGCAATGTGTATTTATACAATTCATTAAAATCTGTTAAGCGTAACATCAGTTGGGACAACCTGAGTTTCAGGAACTGGGTGGAAAAGTTTTGGTAATATTAGTCTTAATGTTGTATTTTAAAATATTACAATGGTATAAGATAGTATGTCAGATTTTTCTTTCTATTTCCAAAGTCTTGTAAAGATTAGGTTGATATTTATTTATTTTTCAAATATCGAATCTTAAAGTAAGAACCTAAGTGATTCACTTCAAGTGTTCTATGATTCATGTTTAATTTAGAAGTGGAGTAGTGCAATGGATTGGCTAGCAGCTTATGCTTTAATGTCCTGTTAGCATTTATTAATCTCAATTTGTTTTGAGCAGGAAACTAGAGAATTTTAACTCATTTGAAATATCTTGCTGTTGTAATAAGTTGGCTTTTATTACAAATTTATTTAATATGAGTGTGGAAGTGTAGATTTTTGTTTTCTAATCTGCTACAATAAATTTAAAATTAAAATCAGATTGGCCAAAATTATTAAAATATGTTTGAATGTTTACACTATGTTCTCTATCATATCAAATTAAATAATAAGTGGCTAATTACTTCTTCCACAATTCAGTTAACTTATTAACACAAACTTCAGATGATCCACTTTTTCTCTCAACTATTTATTTTAAAACATCTCCAACATTTCGGCCCATAGACTGAAATATTAACAACCTAAATGGTTGTTAATATTAGTAATGAGGTTAAAGAAAGACAATTTTTTGTAGGATAGTTTTGTATTGAAATTATAAAGTTTATATGACTTGGTCAATTAGCCTGCAAAATAAGGCATAGGAGATGTTTTAAAATAAATAGTTGAGAGAAAAAGTGGATCATTTGAAGTTTGTGTTAAAATAAATAAACCACTCTCAAACAATCTGTATTATAAATCATTAATTTAATTCAATTAATGTTTTTGTATAATATTCATTAGTATGATGATCAGCTAAAAATCTAAATAGGAGTTTATTTTTCTATAGTAAAACGTTAAATTTTAACTGATTGCCATCAAATATATTTATTTTTTTTAAATATATCATATCTTCACCTAAAATGATCATTAATTTTCTTATTTTCATTTTCAGGAATGAGAGATTCTTGTGTTTCTATTAAAAAAGAAAAGACAGATGAAATTGAAGCTGAAAGTAAGTTAACTTTTTTTTTTAATTTTGTCATATACTTATGAATCACTGATAATACAATTATTATACCATTTCTGAATACTATCTCATGGAACAATTTTATATGTATTTGTTGTTTTCATGTTGTTTCAATTGTGGCGAGTGGTAAATTTTTTTTTATTTTTGTCATTACTTTAAACACCAAAAACTTATTAAAATAATTATTTTGTTTTGTTTTCCATTAGCAGTTGATGCAACCATGGCCAGTAGGTATAATTTTTTTTTTTCAAAGATCGTGTAATATTGCTATCAATAAAGGCTTGTTCTAAAACCTATTCTTCCCTGCTGCTTCCCCCGCCCACGTTGAGCAGTGAGCGAAAATGGTAAATGCCATGAATCTTCACCTGGTGTCTGGAAAAAACCGACCTTTTTCGATCAGAGGCTGGTCAGCTAGTCATCGGCTTTGGCGTGGCAGTAGGGGCAAGCCAGGTGGAGCCTTAGTAATTTAGGGCGGCATTGCTGGTATCTTTGAGGTCTTCTGGTGTATGCGGCAAGGAAGAAGGTGAAAGAAATGTTTTATTCATTCATGCTGCCCAAATACATCGGGTTGCCATAGCATACTGATCA
Source organism: Halyomorpha halys (assembly GCF_000696795.3). Lineage (NCBI taxonomy): Eukaryota > Metazoa > Arthropoda > Insecta > Hemiptera > Pentatomidae > Halyomorpha > Halyomorpha halys. The sequence goes on along the minus strand of NW_027114494.1, from coordinate 162,218 downwards.
ATCCGTATATGATATTATATAATAGAAAGATAACATTTTTTTTTTCACAGTTTTCTTTTACAATTAATACCAGTCTACAAACTAAATACAAGTTTTTTCAATTTATTCCTTTTTTTCTTTCCCTTCTATTTCACAACCCTTATTTCATTTGATCATCTAATTCCCCTATATAACAAATATTAAAATAATAAAGTAATAAATAAAACAACACTCTGGATAATTCCCGTACTCATTAATTTCCATGCATGTGGTGGTGGATGATTCTCAGGGAATCAAGTATTATATTCTCTGTCATCCTAGCCACGTCCTGGAAAAAAAAAAATGAGAACCCTGACCCCGACTTTATATAAAAGCAAAAAAAAAGTAAAAAGATTTGTATTCCATACTTGCTATGTCCACCTGACCGCTTTCATTCACATCATGCGTAGGTGATGTAAGTGCATCTGACTAAGTGAATAACACCTGAAATTTATGTGGTACATAAAATTATTCTAAATTATTATGATTCAATTTCTTCTGAATTAATTTCCAATTTTTAATGCAAATGAAGTTTTCCCCAAATTATTAGAAAAAAGTGTTGAAAAGAATAAAAGGACCAATAATAGAAGTAAAAAAATAAATGGACTAATAATAGAAGTAAACAAATAATTACTATAAAATTTAGTGTTCTAAATTATTATAATTCAATATATTCTGAATTAACTTCAAATGTTTAGTGTTATTGAGTAGAGAGTATTGAATTCCTGTAGCAGGATCTGATGTCTTATGTAAACAGCATCGAAAAAGGCGATATGTTCTAGCTAATAGATAAATTGCATATTTGTCTTATATATTGTTTTCTTTTTTAGATTGGAAGAACTCTAGTACTTTTATAGAAGAGGAAAAGATTGAGGAAATGGAAGCTGATAGTAAGCATTTTCTATTTTAAAATTTTGCGATTATCTCATAGTATCCTCTATACTTATGTAATATATGTATGCATATATGTGTGAGTTTATATATATATATATGTGTGTGTGTGTGTGTGTGTGTGTGTGTGTATATATTTATGAGAAGAAGATGGTCGGAGGTGCGGTCAACAAAACATGCATAAATAAACATAATTATTTATTAGTGCTGACGTTTTGACCTGAATTTAAGCTCTTCATCAGAGCTGAATAAAAACAAAACGAGATAACAACCTTAATTCAGATACAACATATTATAATAATAATATTACTATTTGAGTTGAGTTTAATTTGACTGCACCCAGACCATATTCCATTTTTTGTTCATTATTATTTTCTTAATATTTTGTCTCCAATTTAAAGTTGTTATCTCGTTTTTTAAAATTTATTTTTAAATAGTACATACTATTACTATTTAAGTTTAATTTGACCACACCCGGGACCATATTCCATTTATTGATACACATGGTCAATCAGCAGTCTTCCAGCATCCAATAATAAACAAGCTTAGTATATTAGTACATAGCAATAAATTAGGTGGCTAGTAGTAAATTGATACTAATAGAAGATAAAATATAATATTGTGAAGGTAAGAATTATACAAACTAAATAATAATAATAAAAAAAATTAGACAGTGTTTTAGTGAGATAAACATAAGGAAAGGTGTGCAAGAAAGTTTAAATGATGTATAATAGTATAAAAATAATAAAAATGTAATTATTATGTTTATTCTATTATTCATCGTTTAAAGCTTCTGCACCTTTCATTATGTTTATCTCTTTATTTACATGAACACTGTTTAAAAAAAAAAATATAATTCAGTGTTAAGGTTAGGTATAATTCTTGCCTTTACAATATTATATTTTATCTTCTATTAGTATTAATTTACTACTAACTACCTAATTTATTAATATGTATTTTACTTAGCTTGTTTATTATTATTTTCTTAATGTTTTGTCTCAGAATTAAGGTTGTTATCTCATTTTGTTTTTTACAGCCCTGATGAAGACCTGAAATTGAGGTTGAAACTTGGGCACAATTAAATAAGTTCCATTTATTTTTGTATTTTTTGTTGACTACACCTGATGACTATCCTCTCCTCATATTAATCTATAGTCAACTATTTTCACCTCATTATATATTGAGATTAAAATCAAACTTAATTTCTAAATATTCAAAGATACTCACTGTCTTTTTGCAATTTTTAAAAATATCATCTAGTGAAAGATAGTGATTTAATTAAACTTTTAGTCAATTGTACCATGTAACCAATATTTTTTCAATCATTTATTTGTTCAACAACAATCAAATTATGTCCATTTTCCACTTTCACTTAACTTTGTTTGGACTATAAGGGGTAGCTTTTTCGCTAAAAATTTTGAATTCATGTTTTTGAAAGACATAAACCGTTTTAGGTCCCCTGAGTTCATATAACATTGTTTTTTTTGGAAGATTGCTAATTGAATGTTTCATCCGCCTTTAATTCTTACCATCCATGCCTTTGTCGTGACCTTTTTATACTTTTTTTGTTTTTTCCTCTTTTAAATATGTATTTTATAATATTTTTTTATTTTTTATTTTTTACTAATCCAAACTACTTGTAACGTATTCTCACCTTCTGGTAATTTCGCCACCTTTATAACATATTTTTTAACATTTTCTATAACCAACTAATTTTTATTTATTATTAAATTAATATATTCATATTTCTACATTTCTTTGCACTATATAATTTTAAAAATTTTCTTTCCTTGATTATGTTATTCTACTTACATATTAATTAAACGTTTTACTTTCCACTTTTTTCTCCACTTTATTTTAATAATTTTCATTCTGTATGATTATTTACTTGTGTCACTCTGTTTATATATTCTCTTTTTAATTTTTTTTTTTTTATTCATTAGTTGTTATCTTACTCTTTGTTCTTAGTCCTGATGAAGGCTAGAAACTCTGGCCGAAACGTTGGCACGGTTAAATAAGTTCTCTCAACTTGTTATGTTTTTTACTGACCCCTAAACACCCCAACCATCTTCTCATCATATATATTATCTATGGTCAAGTATCATTTATATTTTCTTCCTCACCTTTCATTATGTTCATTTCTTTATTTACGTGAGCAATGCCTGGTTTTTAATAACTTTTGTATCAGGTGTTTTGTATAATTATCACCTTCACAATATTATATGTTATCTTCTATTAGTACCATCTACTATCTGCTTAATTTATTGTTATGTATATTTCCAATTTGTTTGTTATTATTTTATTACAAAAAGATTCAGGAATATTGGAAAAATAATAGTTGACCACATGCAGTAGATTGTACAAAGATAATCTGGATGGTTGTCAATAAAGGTACAAAATTGTAAGAAAAAACTATTTATTTATTTATTAATAACAGGTTACCAATAACAGGTTACCAATAACAGGTTACCAATAAATGTTTTTTCATATTTTTTTGTACCTTTATTGACTATCTTCCAACAATTTAGGAATATTATTTTAAGTCTTTTTTTACTAATCAGATTTGTTGGTAGGATAATATTTAAGTATCATTTGAAAAATTGACACAATTTGGAGAATATTGCTTGTATAAATCTTGGTATTATTTTCTAGTTTGTTGTAATTCCGAATCCCCCAAATATCTCATCCAATCTTGTTTTTCATTTAATATCAATATATTCTTTATTTAAATTAACCAATCGATAGAGTGCAAGCATACAAAAAAAATCTTCCAACCAATTCAGGTTGAAACGTCGGTACAAAGAAATATTATTTACTTTTTTTCAGGTGTTAATAGTTTGAATGACACAAATAATTAAGTTTTTGTTTATTTGTGTCTTTTGCTGTCCGCACCCGTGACCATCTTCTCCTCATAAAATAAATTTATAATTAAATTTTTTAATATTGTAACAGCAATAATGTAGATCATAGTGTCAGACGTGAAAAGGACGAATGCTAGACGGTTACTGATACAGATACGGTACCAACTTTTTTGTACCTACTAGCTTATTGATGAGAAATACATATTTTTCTAAAATAATTGTAATTTAATTATTTCTTACTGGTACAAAATATGTATCGGTTAAAGGGTTGAAGTATCTATCGAGGCTGGAAAATTGTTGCAAATTTCTTTCATTAAAGTAGTAATTATGAAGCAGTTGCTGTGAAATTCTTAAAGCAACTTTAAATAACTGATATTTTTTGAGGGAAAAAAGCACGAATTAGCAAAATATATATCTACAAAGTAAATTTTTTTTTTTTTTATTTTTTTTTTTAACCAAGATCGTTTATTATATACATCTACACTATCGTTTCAATGATATATATTTTTCTACCCCCTTTATAGTGCTGTTTCACTACAACACACATAGTTTCATTTCCCCTTGACCTGCGCTATAGTGAGGGGTTCACTCTTGAACACTCTAATTATTCTTGTGATTATAATTACCTTATCTATATTTTTTCCCTTAGTCAAGGAAGATGAATAAAATTCATTATTTACATTCTTTTTGACATATTTAGGCTAGTTCAATACTGAATTTTAAAACTAAAATTTAACATTTAAATCAGTAACGATACTGTTCTTTTAAAAGTTGTTCGCGTGAAAAAGATTATAAAGGTAGTTAATTCCATTTATTGTTTGGATTTAAACTTTTTTCTATTATTTGCGATAAGTGCTATTACAAGTTTACGATACAACAAATTTATAAATTTTACTTGAAGAAGTTTGTCGGGGGGTGCGGTCAGCAAAGAACAACATAAATAAACAAAACGATATTTATTTATTTTATGCCGACGTTTCGACCTGAGTTTCAGGTCTTCATCAGGGGTTGTGTCTTAGAGGAGGGAAATATTAGTACTGGTTATGTTGTTCTTTGCTGACCGCACCCCCCGACAAACCGAGCATTAATCTACGGTCAACTATCTACACCTCTTTATAAATTTTATTGTGATGATTTTCATTTCAAGTAAAATAATTAAATTTTTTTTTTTACAGTACCTACAATTGTTATCAAACAAGAGAATGAGTCACAGTTTTTCTATGGTAAGCACCAATATTAAAAATGAAAATTATACGTATCTATATTACCGTAATATCAATCCTTCTTCCGGCTCAAAAGAAGGGGAACTTCATGGAGAAGTGGCGAATCTCTACTTTGATTCTCAAATTCTTTCTTGAAATTTAATAAAAGTTGTTTAAAAATTGAGGGGCTTCAATAGATTAATAACTTCTTAATATTATGAATATATTATGATGAAGATTTTAAAATAGAACATCAATTTTGCCTTCTACTTATTCTTGAACCAGTGGTCTGCAGACCATAGGTGGGCTGTGAGAGCCTTAGGGTATAAATATCTTGGCGGACCACACATATTTTTGTGACTATTTATTGTTAGAACTATTTTATTATCTCTTCTGATAGTACATCAGGCTGTTTAAAGCCATTAAAGCTAGTTTAATGCACTATAAAGTAGTTTATAACATTTACCTTCTAAAGAACAGCAGTTTTCATGATATTTGCCAATATATAAGAAATAGATGGATTTCTAGTTGTTCGAACAAAATTACATTCACAAAATTCATATTCATATGAAAATATAAAACTATAAAATATAAAAACTAATGAACATTATAAACTACTTTATAGTATGTTAAACTCAGCTTTAATTTGATTGCTGGCAGACATGTGTACTACATCTAATGGTTCTTGTGATGTAGTTTTTCATAACCCAAAAGTTTTGTCCAAACAACTAGAAATTAACATCTTGTGAATTTATTTTGGTAAATATGAAAATTACTACTCCTAAGAAGATAAACGTCATAAACTACTTTATAGCACATTAAAATAGCTTTGATTTGAGTGGTAATTGACAGCTCTACGTCTGATATGATTCCTGAGATGAAGATTTCCCAAAATAAATTCATTAACTACTGAGTTTTCAGTTCATTTTTTATGAAATATTGTTATTTAAAAAATATGTCTTAGGAATGATTTAACTTAAATAGCTCTTTTAGCAAATTGAATCTTCTTCAAATGACATTCTATTAGATTTTTTAGTGTTTTAGGTAGTTTTAAAGATATAGAGTTTTGAATGAAAAATTAATCTTTTTTAAAGTTTTTCAACAGCCGCTATTTTTTATTCTCCTTTACTATTCTTGACAGATTCATCAATTTTGACTAGTAATTGTACATAGTTTTCATTAAAGTGATCTAAAATTGAGGTGAAATAACTGACTATTTTCTCCTCTTAGACCATGATGTTTGTGTGTAAGCTGAAAGCTTTTAACAAGTTTCCAATATTATCCTAGGAGGCTTCCCTTTATCTCAAGTTGAGAGTGGGGTGGGCCGCACATGGCACAATAGGCATAACATAGTGCCTTATAGTATTATTTTTAAAAATTGTTCAGAACGCTTTTTTTTTATTGATTTATTTATTGAAATTTACAACTGTACAAAAAAAAAAAAAAAAATACTATAAGTAAATCTGATGAAAGTTTTGAACACTTGATAATGTTGGAAAGGAACCACCCAATGGTGCTACTTCAATCATTAATTTAAATTAGAAGGTACGGTGGCCATCTTCTTTTCAGACACCTCGAAGGATTAACAGGGAATGCTAAGGATGAGAGATTAAGAACTAACGGGTTAGGATGGGTAAAGAGTTTGGAATGAAAGGACGTATATCTATTTCGGGCCAAATCTGTAATGAAAGGGATATTAAGGTTTTGAAAATTTAATAAAAATAAAAATGAACTTATAGAACCTCATAAATAATAAATAAAATAATAAAATGGAGAAGAAAAAAGAAGAAGTAAACAACAATAGTTAATAGAATATGTAAATTAAAAAAAAGAAAACAAAACCATATATCATCTCATAATTTAGAGCGTGACTAACTTCTAATAATATAAATGTAAAAGAATCAAACACAGATAAACTAAAAATAATTTAAAAAAAGGATCAATTATTGTTTATATAAAGATTTACAAGTATAAAAGAAAATCAAAAATAATAATAATAAAAAAATAAGAAAGCAAAAAAAAAAAATATCCTCTAACAAATAATAAATCTTAAGGTATGCTCTAATAACAATAAAAGAAAATAAATAAATAATTGGATGAGTATACATTGAGATTGAAAACTTCTAATAATATTTATGTTACATTACTTATCTTACATCTATCCTCCAATCAATGTACAATTTTGTTTAAAGCTTTTAATAATTATTCTGCGGGAATCGGATGGACAGTTGGTTATTAAACATATGGGATTTGAAGGTTGGAAGGGTATTAGGCAAGGAATAAAGGAGGGAATAGTATTCCATGGGAAGAGGAACAGATAAGGAAAATTTTTTTTATCATACTTGCTTAAAATTTAGATTTTTTTATCACTCTTCTTTTATCGGTAGTGTCACATAATACATTTAATGACTTTTTACCTTTCTTTATTTTTTTCGATCTGAACAAGAATCTCTTACCTGATAGCTTCGTTAGTTTAAAATAGATGAGCTAAGATATTTTTGTTCAAATAGAGAGCAAAAATAATAAAATTAAATTATGACTAAAAAAAAACAATTACTACGTTTAGAATTATTGTTCTATTAATTGATATTTTTTTGTATACATTTTTTTGTATTAAGTATTATTTTAATAACAGAAGGTGGATTAACTCATGTGAAACACGAAGGAGAGGAGTTTGATTCGGATGGCGGTAAGAAACATATAATTTTATTATTAATTATAATTTTATTTTGTTCTATATTATTTTATTTATATTTGGTCTTTATTAACTTAATATTAAAAGGGCATCAGTCGACAGTATAAAATTGAAAGAACTTGGCCTGGATAGAAGTCAAACAATATTTTTGTTCAACTCTAAATGATATGTCCCCATTTCACTTGTGATACTACTTTCACAATCACTTGATTCAATATTAACATTGTTGAATATTCACATTTGTCTATGTTTTTGCTTAACACTTTGACTCCGGATGACAACACATTATTGTCAAGGGAGGTCACTTTTCTCACTTGTGTTCAGAGCAGATATGGGCAAAAATTAGCTAAAAAGTTGAAAGTAATAGATAACATTGCCATGGATACGACCCTTATTCATGAATGAATCATTGATAAATAAATATCGTATCCATGGCGATTTTAGCTATCATGAATGAACTAGCTACAAGGTTAAAATCACCATGGATACGACCCTTATTCATGAATGAACTAGCTACAAGGTTAAAATCACCATGGATACGACCCTCATTCATGAATGAACTAGCTACAAGGTTAAAATCACCATGGATACGACCCTTATTCATGAATGAACTATTGATAAATAAATATCGTATCCATGACAATTTTAATTTTTAGTTTCAACTATGGCTAATTTTTGACCAACTCTGGTTCAGAGCGGTGAGAAGAGCTTTAGCACCGACCTCCCTTATACCTTGGATTGTCATTGTTTAGTCCTGCCTAACCTATACATAATCTTCCCCCCCCCCCTCCTCCCCCATTATCATTGTTTAGTCCTGTTTAACTTATACATAATCTCACCCCCTTCCTCCCTCATTTCTCTTAAATGAACAGTAAGAGGGTGCTAAAAAAAAGTACTGTTCTAGCTTCAATCATTGTGGGTTCTGCAGCCTTTAATGGTTTTTACATTCCTTCATATTTATTTATTATCTAATTTATTTTTTGAAGTATATAAATTTATTTACTTATGTATTATTTTATTTTTCAACCTTATATTAACATTTTTTACATGATTTAAGGTTTTTTTTTTTTTTAATGTTTTGGATTATTTTACATAGTCTAAATGTTAAAAATGTGGTGATATAAAATAACTTTCTAGAGTCCTTATTCAATAATTCAGTTTGAGAAGCTCAAAACATTCATCTATCAGCTGATTGTATACATAGATTCGGTGGTATACATGACTATTTTCATTGTTAAAAAACAGGTATTTAAACTTTATTTGGCTAAATATTACATTTTATACATTATATTATGCTTATTAAAATTAGAAGAAAAGAATATAATAACAACAAAACATTGTGTTTTTTAAAGTGGTTTTCCAGGGTAGCCCCTACAGTGTAAGTGTTATGTTTATCAATGTAACACATATTTAGCTTTTTTCTATTTTTAAGTGTTTTATCTGACATAATAAATTAAATTATATATACTTGTATTAAAAACAATATAAACATACACCTGCACATATTTAATATGTGCAATATTATCACTATATATGAATTTTAATATTATGTATTCATTGGATGTGATTGTCTGATGTGACTAATAATATAAGCGATATATATTGAACATCGCTTTTAATGTATAAATATGATGGTCCTCTCAAGTTTGTTAGAAATGATTAGGTCAAATATTTGATTTACTTTTTTTTTTTTTTATTTCATTATCAAGTAGACCTTTGAAAGGTAGTTAAATTATCTAAAGAAGAAAATGGTTTAAATCGCAGCAGTATGAGCAAAAATGTATGCATATTGAAGTTTAAACCCTTATTTTAACAGTGTTATGCTTTGTCCCCATAGAAATTCCTTTTTACTCTAATAAGTTAACGTAATTGATAGCAGAAGTCGCTAGAATCATAGTACCATTTATAGGAGAAGTCGCTGGGATCATAGTACCATTGATAGGAGAGGTCGCTGGGATCATAGTACCATTGATAGGAGAAGTCGCTGGGATCATAGTACCATTGATAGGAGAGGTCGCTGATAGGAGAAGTCGCTGGGATCATAGTACCATTGATAGGAGAAGTCGCTGGGATCATAGTACCATTTATAACTATGCATGAGTTGATATGATAGCCTTTGTTTTTTATTAATTTATTTTATTCTGGTCTTTTGCTGTAATAAATGCTAAAATATACGCTTCTGTTTAAGGAGGGTCTGTGAGCTTTATTTGAATAGGTTTAAGAATATATATATATAAAAATTTTTCCCTATATGGGTGGCATTGGTTTATTCCATTCAGCTAAGCATTAAATAACTAACTATATTCTATGAAATCTATGTAGGACAGTTTACTCAATCCCTTTGTCACTTTTAATATTTATTATGTTAAATATATCTGATTTACTATTATACTATACCTTAACTTTATCTGTTATATATTTTTGTTTATAGATTTCAAATATTTATGGATGTGAAATATTTATGCATAGTCTATTATTTTTAATATATGATCATAAATAATACTTTGGTTTGTATCTAGATTTTTGAAAAATAATTTCTTGTTGTGGTTTGTTTGCTGAACATTCAGTATAATATGCTTAAGGGTCTCGTTACTGCTGCAATTTTTGCATTAAAAAGTTTCAGTTAAGTCTATTTTGTGCAGCTAGTTATTTGCAAATTCCATGATTTGTCCTAAGTCTAATATAAGTTTTTATAATATCTTTCCGTTTGTTAGCTTATGGGAACCACAGTTTTCGAATGATATGATGAAATATATTTTTATAGAACTGCCGGGTGGTATCCTCCCAATATTGTTTTGCCAGTTTTCTATCTAATCTAATATAGTGGATAATATTTTTCTTGTTTTAAACTTGTCTATTCTGTGGTATTTCATGCCGCATAATGTAAAACCGTCTTGATACTGTAACTGTATCCTGTGATACACTCAAAAGGTTATTACTCACTTCGTAGTTATATCTGTCTTGGTTGTATATTACATCTGTGTTAGTTTTCTATAGCTTGGCTTATGTTGTTGTCTGTCTCTATATTACTTACTCACTTTGTAGTTATATCTGTCTTAGTTTTCTATAGTTTGGCTTTTGTTGTCTGTCTTTATATTACTCACTTTGTATTTATATCTGTGTTGGTTGTATATTACATCTGTGTTAGTTTTCTATAGCTTGGCTTATGTTGTTGTCTGTCTGTCTCTATATTACCTTTTTATTTTGTAGTTAGTATTTATATGTATGTATTCACTATACTAGCAAGGTTGACTGCTCGGTTTTGACTAATGCCCATTAACTCTTGTAAATCTCTGGTACATTAAAGTAAATTCTTATGTTCAAATTTTTTTATAGTTATCATCATATGATCTGATTGTCATAGATCTTTTTTCCTTTTCAGGAAAGAATAACTCATGTATTTTTGCTAAAGAAGAAAATACAGATGAAATGGAAGCTGAAAGTAAGTTTTCTGTAATTATGAATTATAAGTTGTCATCTTACAATTTAACACATATTCTTCTGTATTATTTTTTGTACTGCCATTCACAAAATGCCGGTATTTTTGGACACTATCTGTAGAAATGATATAGTGTATATAAAAACAATAAAACTTGAAAAAAAATTTCAGTGAAATTTGTCTATGTATATAAATTTTTCTTTTCTTTTTTTTTTTTCTGATGTTAATGAAAAATTAAATCCACAAAAAAGTTTAAATGAATTACTGAAAAAACAAAGTTATTATTCTTTCTTAATTATGAGAGATAGTTGACCGTGGATGATAAATGAGGAGAAGATGGTTGGGGGTGCGGTCAATGAAAAACACAAATAAGTATGATTAACTTATTTTAATGTGCCAACGTTTCGGCTAGAGTTTCTAGCCTTCTTCAGGGCTGTTCGCTGGAAGATCGAGCGCCTCTAAGGTGCTCTCTGAGGCGCTCGATCTTTATTATTCTTTCTTTTATGAGATGAAGTAAATTATGTTTGAAAGTTTAATTTTATAAATAATTAGTATTCCTTCAGCGAATGGTACGGTTGGAAAAATGTTCCTGTATGAAGTGGAATGTTACAAAAGTCAAAGCTATGACTACACTCACAATCAGATAAATTGTCTTCACATATTTCTTTCTGGTTTTCCTTTTTAGACACATTTTATTTTGATCAAAATTAACAATAATACAACTAAAATAAATGTCCGACCACCCAAGTGCTTAAACCTTTTATAGAATTTTTCTCTATGCAATATCGAATAATACTCTTTTACATTGTTTATGTTTACGTTTGCACCGTTATGTGACACATCTAAAGCTGTAATCAGTTCTTTATTGGAATTATCTCTGTTTGGGAAAAAATAGAATTTAATTTATTTATAATTAAAAGAACAAGAATCAATTATTTTCTGTAATATACGAATGATGAACTTTCGTTGGTTGATCATTGTTTGCGAAATGATGAAGTTTTGTTATTATTTTGCGGACGAATATGTTTTAAATTCCAAAGGATTTTTTTAATTCTTTATTATTTTTCATAAATAACAGCCTTTATATCACTTCTTGATTCTTCTCACACCTGAACATCTTTTCTGAACTGGACATTTTTTGCCAATTATCCAGTTCTAAAATAAACTTAATGTACTATCAACGGTGTTTTTATAATCAATTTTACATTCAATTTTAATACATAATTTAAAAAGTAATTTCATGTTTTACTATTTATACATCTAGTTCACTATTTTATAAAAATTTACAAATTTAAAATGTTTTTTAGATAAGGCCAAATTTCATGGTAATTATTTTTATTTTAATAATAAGTTGACATCTGTCCGCTAGGTAATTCTAAGATACAAAAATAAAAATAATGAGGTGTAGATAGTTGACCGTAGACTTCAGTTGCTGAAGTTTCAGGCCTACCTTCTACGCCATAACCCCTGATGATGACCTGAAACTCAGGTTGAAACGTCGGCATAAAATAAATAAATATGGTTTTGTTTATTTATGTTGTTCTTTGCTGACCGCACCCCCCCCCCCAACAAACTTCTCCAAAAATAAAAATATTACTATAAAATTTGACCTTGTCTCAAAAACTTTTAAAATTTTTAATTGTTATAAATTAGTGAACTGCATGTGTAAACAGTAAAATATTAAATGACTTATTAAAATTCAATGTAAAATTTGTTATAAAAAACTGTTTGTTAGTTTTTAAATTTTTTTTATAATTGGAAATGGGCAAAAACAAAACGTTCTTAAGATGCGAAAAGAGTAAAAAAAGTGATAAAAGGGTGTTTGTTATCTTGGAAAAATAAAAATAATAAACAAGTTTTCTTTCTTTTTTTTTTTATATTATTAGTAATAGTGCAGAAATTTCCTTAACATTATTAATTTTTATTATTATATATAAAAAAAAAAAACCATTTGAAATAGTATGTTGAACTTAAGAGGGTTCTCCGCATGCTTTTGGACCTGTTAGAGCACAGAGAATAGCACCTGTCCACGAACCTCATTGCTCTTGCGCCCTCTGCATTGAACAGTATTATTTCACTTGCTGAGTATTTTATTTATGTTTATAGTTTTTGAATTTAGATTTCTTAAACTACCATTGTAGTCATTAAAAATTCCTCCCCCATGCTCAAACTGGAGATGACTCAGTAATAATAAAACAATTTTTTAATAAATAACTCAAATACTATCCAATTATAGTCTCAAAACTTTATTTCTTTTATTCGTCCAACGTTTCGGCCAATCCGGCCATCTTCAGGGACATCTCATTACCACTTTGCAAACATATAATTTAAAAACTCTAAAACTTCATTCAGGCTATTCTGCCCAGGTCAAAACATTTATATCTAATTAGTTAATTATCCATTAAAAAAAACAGTCAAAAATTATTTCTCTGCAAACACTATTAATAAACATTTATCACAACTTTGTTTATTAATGTGTCAACAAGTTGAGATAAATGTTTATTATTAGTGTTTGCAGAGAAATAATTTTTGACTGTTTTTTTTTTAATGGATAATTAACTAATTAGATATAAATGTTTTGACCTGGGCAGAATAGCCTGAATGAAGTTTTAGAGTTTTTAAATTATATGTTTGCAAAGTGGTAATGAGATGTCCCTGAAGATGGCCGGATTGGCCGAAACGTTGGACGAATAAAAGAAATAATGTTTTGAGACTATAATTGGATAGTATTTAAGTTATTTATTAAAGAATTACCAGTCTCAAGAAAATATTAAGATTATAAATAAATAAAACAATATTAATTATAATGAAAAATAAAAGTTATAGAGTTTTTTGGACGACTGTTGCCTGACTGCGTATGATAAATAAAACGAAGATGGTCGGGGTGCGGTCAAAATAACTCAAACAGTAAATAAACTATTTATTATGAGCCAACATTTGCAGGGCATCATCGGGGCTGAAAAATGATACAAGATAGATAATAAAAGATAATAAGATAACATGAAATCAAAATAAGCTAATGCATAACTAAAATAATGTAAAATATGTGAATATTTATATAAAAATGAACAAAGTAAATTAAAATTTAATTTCTTTTATTTACTTAGTTCATTTTTATATGAGTTTTCAAATATTTTTAGCTTCAATTTCAAGTTTCAAATAACTTAAGCTCATTTTTATTTCATGTTAACTTATTCTCTTACTTTGTTACATTATCTTCGTTGTTTGTATCATTTTTGGTGGTGTGGTAAAACGCTGACTCATAATAAAGTTTATTTACTATTTGAATTTGTTTGACCGCACTGCACCTGGACCATCTTCCTTTTATAAATATTTTTTTGACTTTATAAAATAAAAGTTTTCAGATTTATTTTTATTCTTAGGGAAATTCCTTTTTCCTATGGACTTGTGTTTTCATAAATATAAATATAACCCATAAATAGACTCAAAATAAACAGTTTATTTGTATATATGAAGAGAATATCTGTTGTTTATGTCATTTTCTGTTTTAGGTATGAGTAATTCTGAAATATTTATCGCAGAAAAGACAAAAGAAGTTGTGGTTCCAAGTAAGTTTTCTATATTTAACTAAGACGTGTATAATTCTTATATTAACTATGACTGTCCATAAAAATTACCTTTTTCATTTTGTGGGTTAATGATACAATAAAACCTCTACATAACGGAAACCTACAGGCAGAGTGAATATGATTTTGTCTGCTACCGACAAAATGAATCAATATTAATTATCGGGACAAAATCAGTAAATAGATTTTTTCCTTTCATTAAAAAAAAAAATTATGTCACTCTTTGGAAAGAAGTGAAACTTCTGGAAATGAAATATTTAATGTATTAAAATTTAATTAATAATTATCATGTGTTTCCTCTATAACTATAGCTTAAGGCAGAAAATATAGTTCCAGAATAATAATGATAATTAGAATAGAAGAGCCATTGTCTAAGCCAATTCTAACAGGAATATATTTTTTTATATTGTAATATGAGTCTATGAGCTAAAAGAAGATCTCTCAATCAGACCGGCACTGCCAGTATTTTTAAGCTCCTACTGTCTTATTTCTGCTAGAATGGACTCTCCCCACCACTTCCATTTCATCAGATCTCATAAAATCAATTTACTTCCATACAAATCTTTTTTTTTTTTTTTCTTGAGCAAAACAAGTTTCACTTAAAAAAAAACATTTTTTTTGTGTTAATTTACTGAAAAGCTAATTGTCTATCCATACAATTTAAATTTACTGTAAACATATGAAAATAACCACAAAAACAAAACATAATAAGAATAAAAATAGCATAATATACAGTCCAAAGCTTTATTTAAAAGACACAGAGACCATTTTGTTTTTTTGGTCTCAGATGACCTCAAAATGTGAACTTCCATTAAAAAATCAAATTCGAAATTTTTCAACATCGCAATACCACCTTACTATATAATCCATGTACAGGTAAGTGAAAGTAAAAAGTAGTAATATTAATAGTCTAGGTATTGTTAGGAGTGAGGTGCTGCGGGCATTGGAGAGAGCAACAATAAGTAAAACTTTCTTATGTACTTTGTTAAGCTAGTATATCGAAGATTGTGCTAAAGATTTGTTCCAAAACAACTGACAGATCTGCACAAAGTGAATCAGATCACTAGGGCTCTCAAGTTCCTTGAATTGAAAGGTGATTTCGTAAGCTCCATTGTGACTGCTGATGAAACATGAGCGGCTCATTACACCCCTGAAAAAGGCAGTCAGTATAGTTCTAGTCTAGGAGTCAATGACACATTTATTCATTAGTCAAACGTAAAGCTACTGATATTAGTCGAACGTAAAGCTACTGATATTAGTCGAACGTAAAGCTACTGATATTCATTAGTCGAATGTAAAGCTACTGATATTAGCCGAACGTAAAGCTCGAACGTAAAGCTACTGATATTAGTCGAACGTAAAGCTACTGATCTTCTTAATCAATATCACTTGTCGGGTACAACTAGGACCACCAAGTCTTGCTGTGTCAAAAGCAGGTGCATTTCTGGGGAACATTAGACTCAAATTAGTCAAATTTTGAGGTTCCATTCCATGAAAACATAAAAAACTGAAATTTAAATGAAAGTTCAATTATCCCCAATAAGTTGTAGGTCTTAGCAAAAACTGACCTACTCAGGTGCATTTCCAAACCTGACGTGCTCAAATATATCAAATTTTGGAGTTCTATTCAATGAAACAGTAAACAGATTCAGAGCTCCATATCTTTAAAACTATCTAAAACACTAAAAAACTTAAGAGAAAATTGGAAGAAGGTAGATGACTGTATGAAGTAGATTGTAGGAATATAGTCCGGGTGGAGGTCAATAGTTACCAAAATAATAGAAAAATATTTCTATTGTTAACTAACATTTGCAGGGCTTCGTCAGGGCTAAATGAAAACCAGATACAAACATTGTAAGAATTCACAGAACATTAAAATAAGTATACAGTGAAAATTTGTTTTTGTTCAGAAATGTTTTTGTTTTTTAAATATATAAATGAAATAATAATGTAAGGAAGTATTCATTTATTCAAGGATTGGAAACTAGTTATGAATAAATACAGCCAGGTGAGACAGTATTCTAAATACAGAACTAGACTAATAAATTGTCTAAAAATACTTGCCAGAAACAGTTGTTAGATATGGTAGTGTGATTGATGTAAAAGGTAAACAGATAGGTGAAGTAAATGTGGCAAAGGTAGGCTATAGTAATATGTAAATGAAAATTAATAAAAATAACAAATAAATAGAGGAGGTAGTACCTGTTTGATAGAAACTAGGATGACAACTGACAAGTTAGGTCAGAGGACAGGTATAAATTTCTTCACCTCTTCGCTAACCATCAAAAAGGGGTAAGATTTTTTGTAAGTATACTGACAGGATCATCTAATCTCTTGTCTAATACCACAACAGGCTAATATATGAGATAGATGTGGAAGTACATGTATAAGATATTACATACAGTTATTGAAAATGAAGTTAATGAATAAGAATAGAAGTCATGACAAATGGGAGGAATAGTAATATAATAAACTTGGAGAAAATTATTATGTATGATACAGACATGTAGAGGAACTACACATTTCTATATTAGAAGGTCTGGAGGCCATCTTCTTTTCAGGTGTGTGGTAGGATTGGCACAGGATTATCAGTAAATGAAAGTAAAAATGAGTGAAATACAAAAATAACGCTCCTTTCGACCCAATAATTGTTAATAATAGGAAGACATTAATTAAAATCTATTCTGGATAATTATAATGTTATATCAAACATAATATCTGGTGGAAATGGATTGTTACAAGCTAAGATAAAATTATATTCATTTGTGTTACCGTTAAGGAACGACTCCCGTCTAGAAGTCCTGGATACCAATCAATAGTAGGGGCCAGTGTGTTCGACGCCAAAGTCGTCCAGTCCAGTCTGGGCCATCTAGCTGAGTCCTAGTGTGTTCCCTTCAAGAAGACATGTACACTCCATTCCATTTTGGGCGCATTCCAGTATAAAGCAATCCCATCAAGTTGAGGAGGGGCGGAACGGGTCTTGATTTTGCTAAGTCAGTCCAGTCAAGTTGCATTTATTCAATGCCTATTAGCTCCTTTTTGCGTTTTTATAAATTTTTATTCAATTTACAATGAACTATTCAAAACTAATCGCTTTGGTTAGGTAACGGCAGGAAATTTACAACACAAAACATCTCCCCCACCGCAATAGGGATTTGGTAGCTGCCATTTGGAAGGATATCGGGAGTAAATTGAAAACTTCTGGTGAGTTTTTCTTTTTATAATATGTTTATTTCAAATTTTTGTATAAATTTATCAATATCATTCCAACATGGCGGCTGGGCATGGTCTGATTTCTCTCCAAGGACCATTTGAACTTGACAGATATCTGTCATCCAAATTAGATCACAGTAAGAAAGTGACTGCTTCATCACAAGATTTAGTGGACCCAACCTCGCTAACGGTTTATCTTGATGAATGGATGATAATACTTGATGATTAAATGCAACAAACAGCTGTGACTACAGACAAATAACACAAATTGACAGATATCTGTCATCCAAATAGTGTTGCAGTGAGAAAGTGACAGGTTCATCGCAGGTTGTTGGTGGACTCAACCTCGCTAACGGTTTATCTTGGTGAACGGGTTATAATACTTGATGATTAAATACAACAAACAGCGGTGACTACTGACAAATAACATATTGATATATTAGGTTGTGTTTTGAGGTTATAAGGTTCGATAGATCACTGTCACACGCACAAATGCAGATATCATTACCGGCTATCCAAACATAAAACGTCATACTAACCATTTACGAAGATTGGAAGCACACATGTTGTTTGATGTCAGACCACCTATATCTATCCCATTCCCTGAAAAACCAACAGCATCTTCCAATGTCAAAGAAGCAATCAACAATGGACCTGAAACTACTGAGATGCCAGCACCTACCAAATCTTCCAGGACACATAAGAGTTCCCAGATATATCAAAAATCATATCTGTAAATAAGCATGGAAGAGTATAATGATATTGCTAACATGTGTTCTTTTGTTTTAAAAGCCATATGGTATTAAATGTATTGTGATGTTTATAATGAAAGCATTATGAATTATATAGTTGAGATTTATGCTTGATTTTTAAATCATTTTTCCTTAAGTTATTACAATGTTCGATATATATATTTATAATATACACTCTCATATATTTGCATGTATCTGTGAAAAGATATTGTTTATTTGTTGTATTGAATACTATTTGAGAATGAAGTCCGTATACAATACCGGTCATTTTGGCTTATGCTAGTAAGAACTTGGACTAAGTCCCCTCACCAGTAAGTGAGCTGTCAGTGGGGCATGGCAGTGCAGTCCTCCAACCTTAGAAATCAGACCAGTCTAATGTAGACAAAATCGACAGACCTCGCTCGATGATGACCTGCACCTTGCTAGTCAGAGATCTCGAGAGTCTGAGTGTAATAAACTATTTTCTTTTTAAATTAAAGTGCTACTAAAATGTTTAGAAAACAATTTCCTAGGTCAACTTTTAATATTAATACTTATTTTCAATTTGTATAGATTTATTATTTGTTGCATTTGTATGTAGTTTATTTTTGTTCTATCAATGTTTTTTTGTTGAGGTTTGCAAATAGTGGGTTAAAAAAATATTTTATTTCAATTTTTTTTATAACATTTACTACTTTGTTTTAAGAACATTAACTTTGAGAAAACCTAAAATACAAATTTTGATAGCAACAGAAAAAAGGAAAATTTTTGTTCAGAATTTTTGCCTTCCTGATCTTAAGATTTTTTAAAAAATGATAACACAAATAGTATTAACATGAAAAAGAGCCCACCAGCTTACTCAAAACTTCAGGACGTAAGTAGGCAGTGGTAACATCTAAATTACTGTTTTCACTTTCATTAGGGAATTTAGATCAATTAATTCTTAGGAAAGAAAGCATACCAAAAACAAGTGAACTATTGAGTCCCTCAGTTTTGCTTTACCATTCAAGTGACAATAACAATATGTTTTTTGATATAGAATTTGATACAGATAACATATCTTCCATTGAGGCCAGGCCGGATGGATAAATCACTAGAAATTACAAAGACAGATATGGAATGAAGAAGACATAGAAGGACTGTACCAATCTGTACCAATTTACAATACATTGGATGAGGAAGAGAAAAATCAATTTGGTAAGTTTTTTTTTTTTAATTTAAATATTAATATACACCACACACACAATAAAACATCAAGTGTACCAACGAAATTTATTGCTTGATTTTTATTTATATTTATTCAAAGAAATGAAAATTTTGACAAAGTTATTTAATTTACTTGATATCCTGTAGAACGTAGGTGGGGAATATAAAATAAACAAAACTGCAGGATAACTCATTCAAAATCTGCATCATAAAAAAATGGTTTCAATGGATTCATTAGAGTTAAAAGAGACAATTACATGTCAGAAGTTTTATTTTATTGAAAATTATAAAACATATGGAACTTTTAAGTTTTTTAATACTTAACAAATTACTCTGTATGAATTTTTTGTACTGAATAAAAATAGTTTTATGTACGAAAATTCTGATTCATTCATCAGTTCGAAAACCATTAATTATATTAACTAATTTTTTTTTATATAAATAATTTAATTTCTATCCATTTTAGTCTCAACATATTTTATTTTTTTTATAAGTCCGAAGTTTTGGCCAATCCGGCCATCTTCAGGTACAATCTACTTAATACAATTTTAGAACTATATGACCTAAAAACTTAACTCCATGCAGGCTACTCTGCCCAGGTCAAAACAACAATTTATAATTAGTCAATATTCACATTAAAACCAAAATTAAAATCATTTATCACTGTCACTATTTGTTCACAACATTGTTGTGATAAAGTTTTAATACAACTTTAATAATTATAGTATTTTTAGTTTTATTTTGAAGTTAATTATTTTTGTTGCAGGGAACGAAATACTTAAAAGATGCTCAGACATCCGAGATGCCTTTGCTAAAGCATACAAGAAAGAAAAAGAAACTGAAAGATTTGTTGCTGAGGTCTCTAAATATAAGAAGTATTTGTATAGCGATCTGTTAAAATTTAAAAAAAAAAATAGTTTGAATCAAGAGAGGTTGAAGAAAGCAGTATGAATCAAGAGAGGTTGAAGAAAGCAGTATGAATCAAGAGAGGTTGAAGAAAGTTTAGCCAGAATTGGCCAAAAGCCAAGTATAACTAGTACAAAGAACTGGTGATGATTTGAGAGAGTAACAACCGAACACACATGAACCAACATGTAACCTGACTTATCAGACTAGACAGTGTTGCCTTCTATCACTTTGCAGAATTGCACACTAACATCCTCTTCGCCGATCTTCGTCGAATATTCACCCTGAATGATATAATTTAATTTTTAATAAAATAGAATTAAACTTTTATAAAGAAGTACTGTTAAAAATTTTAGTTTTATTTTCAATCATTAAAGAAGTATTAATTAAAAAAAATCCTTTATTTTCCTTACCTCAAATAAGTCACAGCTTGTTAGCTCATAAACATTACTTATAGTATAATGAAATGTTTTTAATTATACGATGCACAGTGGCCCAAATGACAAATCTAGCTGAACAAAAACAACCTTCTTGTCTGCATCTATCTAATACACCATTATTCCTTACATTATTTAGTCTATGAGGCTGCTAAAAGTATTAGTCCAAAGTCCAAGAGCCCAGGAGATGAAAAAAGTTAAATATATCACCCAAATGTTTTATTACTTTAATGAAAACTATGTATAATTACAAGTCAAAATTGCTGAGTCTACTTAGTGTAGTTAGGGGAATTACTTATAATTATTAGGATGGATGTAGGAAATTATAAAATCCTAGAGCTAACCTTTTTGTTTAATTCAGAGAATGAGCTGAGTTGTGAATTTTTTTTCTGTGAAAACTAACCGAATTCGAAATCAGCAGTGACAATAAGACCTTCTTTTATACAAGTGGTTTTAAAAATAGAATACCTAAAATTAAAATAAAATGTCATGTTATAGAGATTTATTTTCTTTACGAGCATAATGTTGGAATTTTCAATGGTAAAAAAATGTATGTCCTCTCTCTCTCCCAGGTAATTTTTTTCATGGTTGATTAGGTTTTTTTTTGGTTATTTTCAGAATATCATAAACATATTTGCATTAAGAAGTTTATAATTTTTTTTTTCGAAATTCCTGCTTAGGTTTGGAGAAAAGAAATTTTTGATTAATGAGAATTGAAGTCATAAGTCGTAAATAATCTAATGTCATTTATGTTTATGGATAAATTTGAAAACTGTTAGCCATCCAGAAGATGTATGGTTGTCACACACTCAATAAGAAGTTTCAGTCAAAATATTATTTAAGATTTATTATCTTTGCTGGCGTAATATTGGAATTTTCAATGGTAAAAAAAAAGTATGTCTCCCATCATTAGCCAAATATTTTTTTTCATATTTGATTAGGTTTTTTTTTGTCTAATTTCAGAATATTATAAATTTTGTTTGCATTAAGAACATTATAATTTTTTTTTTTTTACTGTTTATTCTCTGCTATTTTGGATTGATGACTTCCATGAGAATACTGTTTACATTTATGTTTATGAATGAGAATATAAATAAACATAATCAAGGAATGATAATTTTATTTAGGAAAACATTTTGAAAAGAATAAATTTTGTTTAATCTCACTCAGTAAATTAACAATTTTCTGAAATCCACAAAACAGGAACACTTTTACTTATTATCTCTGCTTATATCTAATGCGGTTGAATAATTTTAGAGAATTACCCAACTAATAGTAGTAAAATATTAATACAATATTAGTTTTGTTTTGAAAAAGTATATTAAGATGAATTTTATTTATAATAACAACAATTATTCAAAGTCCCAATCTTTTTCATTAAAACATATTACATGTCCAACATTTCGGCCATCGTTAAGGACAATGTTAATTTTAGTATCACAGCCTCACATTGATTTATAAAACTTTGCAGGCTATTATCTCCAAGTTAATTTAACACGGTAAAAATAAACCTATATTTTTCATTATAACATTTAATAATAAATTATACTCTTCACAATTTTACTATCACAACACTATTATATAATCTATCTAGGTACAAAATAATTGTTGTCATTATTAATAAAACTACAAGTCTCGAACATGAATTTTATAATTAAGTATATTTCAAATGATACCTTACATTCAGTTAGGTGAGATTATAACTGTTGGGTTGAGAATAAGCCAACATGAATTTTATATTTATATGAGAATGGCTACTTCCAAATGTTACCTTAAATTTAATCAGGTGAGATTATACCTATTGGGTTGAGAATAGTCCTACAGAATTTCATGTTCTGTGCTCTCTTAAGTTTTATATCATTTCTCTGATGCAATCTTTTTTTTTAACAATTCACTTTTTTTTAATACTAAGTTGCATCATGTGATAAGTTATGAATGAAGTTGCATCATGTGAAAAGTTATGAATGAAGAATTAGTTTTATACATTGCTTACTACCTTAAGTATTATCTGTGGTGTTTTGTTACTGAACCTCTTTGGTTGTAGTGCTATGATATTTTCATTAAAGTTAGTTTGCTTGATATGTTAAGATTGTGTCACTCCTGGTCTCATTTTCTACATTTGTCATAGTGATGTATTTTTTAAACTGAGAAATTATTGACACAACTCTTACTATTAGAAAGGTTTGAATTATTGCAATAATTTTTTTATTTACTGTTGCTTTAGAAACTTTCATATTGATATTCTAATAACAAAGTAACATTCTAAATATTAATCAGCCAAACCTTCTACATAATGTAGTAATTCCCTGTTATATAGAACTGCAGCCTTACATTGTTTTAGCTAATGGACGTGGGTATAAGAAGAAAGTTGGAGGTCGCAGGTACCGTGGGTGGACTGACGAACTCATGGCTCGAGTTCTGGTGGAAATAAGAGAAAAAAAAGTTTCCATCAGGGAAGCAGCAAAAAAGTAAGCGCTTGTTTTGGTTTTTTTCACAAACTGTCATTGGTTTTATTGTATGCTATCAGTATTTTTATTAAGCCTATGTAATCCTGGTTATTCATATACCATCTTATTTGTTCAAGGTACGGGATTCATCGGAACACATTGGCTTTCAAATTGCGTGAGAGCGTTGCACCGACTCCTCCTCGTCCTTCAGGAGGTCAACTCGTTTTTTCTACTGAAGAAGAGGGGGCGATCGTATCACATTTAATAGCCCTTGCGTCATATGGTTTTCCAATTACTCTTTTTGAACTTCGCCTTTTCATAAAAACATATCTCACCCGAATCAATCGTAAAGTAGCAAGGTTTTCTGATAACATGCCTGGCAAAGAGTGGGCTCGTCTGTTCTTAAAGAGGCATCAAAAAGAGCTACCTCAGTGTATGAGCCAAATCGGTAGGTTCCGAACGGCCCTCGATAGAACCTCTATTAACCAATTTTTTGATAACCTACAATTAGAACTCTTAGGGATCCCTGCCAATAATGTATGGAACTATGACGAGTTTAACCTACAGGACGATCCGGGTGCCAAGAAAGTATTGATAAAAAGAGGTGCTAAGCACCCTGAAATAATTAAAAATGCCAAAAAGGCTTCGGTGTCTATCATGATGTGTGGCAATGCCGCTGGGAGCCTAGCTCCAGTGTATGTTACATACAAAGCTGAAGACATGGGTCAGTGTTGGATGGAAGGAGGTCCGGCTGGCACTTGCTACAACCACTCGAAGAGTGGGTGGTTTGATGAAAGGATTTTTGAGGATTGGTTTGAATTTTTGATGTTACCGATTTTAAGAAAGCAGACAGGGACAAAGGTGCTAATTGGAGACAACCTCAGCTCTCACATTAATGCTAGAGTTCTATCACTCTGCCAGGAACACTGCATAAAGTTCATTGCACTCCCTCCTCATTCCACCCACCTTCTTCAGCCATTGGATATCGCTTTCTTCCATCCAATGAAGGTCCCTTGGCGCTCCATTTTGAATAAGTGGAAAGAGACAGAGGAAGGAAGACAGATGGCTACTGTCCCAAAAACAAAATTTCCCATTTTACTGAACGATTTGCTTTTAAAACTGAAAGATCAACAGCAAAATAACTTGATCTCGAGTTTCAAAGAATGTGGGATTTATCCTGTTAATAGGGAGGAAGCTCTTGGCAAGTTGAGCGATAACTTGTTCCAATCATCAGTGGATCATCTCAACAATGTGTCCTCTGCTTTTCTGGAAGTATTGCAAAACAAAAGGAACGAAATGACTCCTAAAGTGCCTCGCAGGAAACAGAAGATGGATGTACCTCCGGGGAAAGGAATACCGTATAGTGATCTCATTACATCTCCGTTTGACCAACCTCAATCGTCTGCTATTCCTTCTAAGGAAAGTAGCAAAAATTTCAAAAAAAATAAAATAGATTCGAGCAAAAAGAAGAAAGTAAAACGTCCAAAGAAATATGAAAGTTCTAGTGAAGAGAATGATGATAACTTGGTGAGTGATACTGAAAGTGAAGACAGCATGGGATCTCTGTTGAGAGAACTTGGTAATACTGACAACGAAGATGGTGCTACTCCCCTAGAAAATTCGCCAAGGCAAAAAGATGATAATCATTCTCAAGAGGGCGAAGAGGAATGAATAAACAGAGAATGCAGTTGGTATTACTGCAACCACTCTAGATTGATTTAAGAAGCGAATGGCTTCATGGCTGTTTCATACAAAGGAAGGTCTATTCAGATCGGCTCGAATGCACATCAACTTTGATGAAAGAGGGGAAGCTTGTGTTTCCTGTATGGTGAAAAAAAGGTAAATTTTGGATTTTTCCAAAAAAAAGGCTGATGAACTTTGGTACAGAAGGTGCCAAATTATTAAAAAAAAAAAAATTTCTTCCAGGAAAAGCAGGAACAAAGAGATTTTTTTGGTGTGATAGGTAAACAAATTTTGTGAATTCCTTATTATGTTACTAAAATTTCTCTTACGCAGTTAATAAATTCATTAAGGAAGAAAACACCTTTGTGGCCATTTCATATGAAGGGAAGATCTGTTCGGACAGTGCTAAATGGGCAGCAGCTTTGACGAAAGTAGGGAAGCTTGTGTTTCCTGTATTTAAAAAAAAAAAAGAAATTTTGGATTTGTCAAAAAAAAAGCTGATGAACTTTTGTACAGAAGGTACTAAACTATTAAAAAATATTTGCATTCAGAAAACTCTTAGGGACTAAGGTTTGCATTCAGAAAACTTAGGGACAAAGGTTTGCATTCAGAAAACTTAGGGACAAAGGTTTGCATTCAGAAAACTCTTAGGGACAAAGGTTTTTTTTTATGAACTTAAGATATTAACTAAACCATTTTTGAATCATTTGTGGATTTATATTTATATTTCCTTGTTTTATGTTTCTAAAATTTCTCTTGTGAAGTTATTAAAGTCTGATATTTTATTTTAATTAGAAAAATCATTTCTGTTTTATTAAAATAAATTTTTTTGAAAAGTATTCTTCTATGTTTCAATTATTTATTGAAAACTTTTTAAAAAATTGTAATTTTTGAGGAATATTAATTTTTTATTTAAAATATAGAAGCCATTGAATTCATGAGAACGTATTGGTAAAAAGAAAGAAATGTTTAAATAAAACACTCAAAACTCGGTAATGTATCCTTCTTTTACAGTAACTTAAAATTTTATTGAAATAATAATAAGGTATGAAAAAGTGAAATTGAACAATAATTAAATGATTTAATTATAATAATTATGTTGGAAATATAGTGTTATAATAAATGGTATAAGGTAATGATATGATTTGGAATATAAAAATATATAAAATAAATGTTTCAAATAGTAAAGTATTGGCCGTAACGAAAATTTTTTTTATTGTTTATATTATGAGACTAGTAAGGTTTTATGCCTAAAGTTTTAAATTAAGCTTATAAATATAGACATTTTTAAAATGTTTTAAATGTATAAAATGGGTTTTGATAATTAGGAAGGTTATAATGAGATTAACTGTGCCCTTTGGTTTCATCCTTGTCAAATTGTAATTAGGGTAAGTGTACCTGATATCGCCACTCCACTCTTTGAAAAAATAAGAGTTTGCCATCAATTAGAGAATTGAATCTAACATTATATTATAGGCGAAAGTTGCAGCTGTATTATAGGCTAAGGTCGCAGCTGTATTATAGGCTAGCGTCACAGCTATATTATAGGCTGAGGTCTAACATTCTGCATGGTCTTGCAAAATAGCAGTTGTTGTGGATCCACAGTGGATGGCTATAAAAAGGGTCCATTTTGGTTTTTGATTATATAGGATTGTTTTTTTTCTGGAGAAAATGAATCTTTTTGAAGATTGTTGATTGACCGGGTGTTACATATTAAAGGAAGATGGAACTCAAAGAATGATTAATAAACTATTAATATTGAGTCAACATTGCACAATTTCATCAAGGCTTAAAAGATATCAACAACTAAAATACTTTTCACTGCAAATCTATTTTAGTTGTTTGTATATTTTTTAGCCCTGCTACATGGGGTGAAAGCTTGGCTCAAATTAAATAGTTAATTACTATTTGAGTTTTGGAAAAATTAACTAGTTCCTGTGTTTGTTGATTGCTTATTCTATTCTCTATTATTAATTATTCTCCTAACCATGGTGGAGGTCAAGTTTTCATTTTGTCATACCACCACATAAATAAAAGTCGACCCCCAGTTGGATTTGTGCCAGCACCCCTGCAGTTTCGAGGTAGTTGAAAGTGACACATGAACTCCTTCAGCTACAAACAGTCCTCACTAAAGATATATAACCACTGGTTTCAAGATTTTGCTTCTATTGCCCTAAAGTAAAATAAAACTTCTTAATAATTTAACTCGTTTCAGCCCAGGGATAACTTTATACATAACTAATGTTTATGTTTTATCTCTATAATATTTTGGTATTTTTTGTTTTAATTAATTTACAACATTTTACAGCAGTATATAAAATGTCAAAGATAGTTTAATAATTGTTGACTGATTATAAGTGAATTGCTTTCTGAATTTAGTACCCTAAAAAAATGTACCATCTATAAATGTCTTTTTTTACTTAAATATTTACTATCTATCTTTGGGCAATAGAGAGTTATGTCAATATTGAGTAACACTATCATCTAAGATTTATAAAAAAAGAAAACAGCTCTTTTCTTGTATTAATACTAGAATCCTTTTCTTCAAGAGTAAACTTATTTATTAGCCATTATTGTTTTGTGTATTATATGTTGTAAAATTATTTA
>NW_027114494.1:131300-134232 GCF_000696795.3 Halyomorpha halys | reverse complement strand
TTTTTTTTAATTGGGTTAAGATCGAAATGAAATAACTTAATGTCAAGTAACAGTGCTTAATAAAACCATCAAGGTGGCTTTGTATAATTAATTAGTTCTGACTAAATTGAAGATGTATGGTACTTAACATCGGAAGGCCTTAACCTTTTGATACTGAGAACCACACATCTTCAATCAATGCGTGTTTAGTAGGTGAATCGATAGTAAGAGCTTATTAAGACTAGCCCTAAATCCCCGTAGGATGGAAACTTCACTCTGTAGGGAACCAGTCTACAGTCGATGGGATGGACAAGTCCTACTGGAACTAGCTGTCATTACAAAAG
Source organism: Halyomorpha halys (assembly GCF_000696795.3). Classification (NCBI taxonomy): domain Eukaryota; kingdom Metazoa; phylum Arthropoda; class Insecta; order Hemiptera; family Pentatomidae; genus Halyomorpha; species Halyomorpha halys. The sequence goes on along the minus strand of NW_027114494.1, from coordinate 133,909 downwards.
GAAAAGATAGTTTAGCGAGATCCATAGAAGGCAGATTGAAATATACATTTCCAAAAATAGCTCTAGAATGTACTGATCCATTATATATATCATTACTCAATACCTACTAAGGAGGTCGTTCCCTGAGGTAGAAATTCAAACTTTGGTTTATCAAGTTGTATTAACATATCTATCTGGAACTATAGAACGCCATTGAGATATGCTATAAAAATACATTAAATTTAAGTGGATTAGGAGATTATATTATAATTTTTATTGATTCATTCATTTAAAAGTATTATAAATGGTTACATGCAAATAAATTTATATTATTTATAAGAAACAATACATATATCAATATGTGATATCTGTGTGATGACTTCATGTTGCGGCAACTTGATTTGTTTTGTCGGCTCGTAATGGTTTTGGCAGCTGTAGTTACAGCAGATAGCTAGATAGACAGACCAGCAGATGTTGCTAAAGAACAAAACATTACAGTATTCTACATTATTTACTTCATAAGTCAATAATTCATAGAGTTCCCAGAGAAGATTTCATGAGGAATCAGAAATTAAATCTTATGATAGGAGTTTCCACACATCCATGGAGGTTAGAAATAAAAAAAAAAATATATATACACAATGAAAATTGGTCGGCCCTGTTATCAGATATAAGACATTATTTACTTTCCCAATTTTCATTTGTTGTATATTGTTGTCCAAATGTCATGGATCAACATGAACATTATGCCTCACTTGGACTACTTAGCAAGTAGAGTGACCTGGAACCAAATAGGAACAGCCACATAACCCTTCCCTTGCTTGAGGCACTTTCAAACCCTTCCACACCGCTCAGTCCTGATTAGTGGCGAAATGGGAACCCTTGGAGTCTTATCTTTATTCTCATCAACAGCTTAAAGGAGACCACTATTTTAATAGTGGTCAAATTTGTTTACCTTCATTACCAACTTCTAACTATAGTGATCACAATCAGTGAGTGATTTTGAATTTTTGTTTTGTTTATTAAGATCCCAAAAAACAACTCAGTGGTCAGATAAAAATTTTTTTCGGCAAATTCGACTGTCAACTGTGAGTGTTAAATCAATTTTAAATTTGACTCCACTCACAGTTTTTAATAGCGGAATTGCGGAGTTGATGCAAAGCTTATGTTACTGATAACACTGCGCTAAGTGTTGTGGATCCCAAGAATTTCGATTAATTCATTTTCGGTTTGATAAATGTTTCTTCATCCAAAGCTGGCCTATCTTCACCTCCTGTTCCCATCAAGTACTGCTTGTGGCCAGAGTTTTTTTTTTTTTTTGTTAGCCTTCAAATTTTTGTACTTATTTCTTTAATCATAAGACGTCCTTAATCATTGGTTTCTGTTGAACTCTTTTTTCAATTTCTTGCCAACAGTCTAGTTTTTGTTTGAATGCAAGAGTGTCCGTTTCTTTATTTTCAATGATACTACTATATGTTTTTACCAATCCTAAGAAAATTTCCTTCTCTCAAGGGAAGAAATTTGGGGTTCTATTGTTGATGCTAAAACAGCAAATCAATGAAATTGCGCTACTGAGAAAATATAATCAATGTAATCACTCACTTTTCCAATTCTTCTATTTATTTTATGTAAACTTAACTTATTTGAATTTCCATAAAATGCAGCTTTTTGATATATTAGTGTTGACAGTTTTGTAATGATTTGTTACTGTGGATGAAATTTGAAATGAGTTGAAAAAAGGATTTCTTTATTTCTTTCAATAAATTATGATTCTAACGTAATAATTGTGAATTTCCACCAATATTTGATTTGAATTTCATTTTGTTTGCGCATCAACAGCATAAGGGTTACATCTGTGGCGACACCGCTATCTGGTGGTCTATACTGTAACTACTACAATGGCCAAGATGACGTACCAAGCTACCACAACGTGAAGTACTACAGTCATCACACAGACATTGATATATGTATTGTTTCTTGTAACTAATTTAATTTAACTTGGTTATAACCATTATTATATTGTTATATTTCTAATAATATATAAATGTAATATTTGAGTCAGTAAACATTACAACAGAATCTTCTGATCCACAAAAAGCTAACGTCTTACACACAACATCTCTCGATGACGTTTCATAGCCCCAAAAAGATAAATAAGTGCAATTTGATAAACCAAATTGTCAATTTCCGACAGTAACAATATACACAATGGATCAGTTCATTCTGCTCTGCCTTTTCCGGATCTCTCCTCTTTCTTAAACCTTTTTTCCTTTCTTAAGAACCTGCAGCTAGTTCCTGTAGGACTTGCTACCCCCTTCACGACCATGAGCTAGTTCCAAACAAAGTGAAGTTCCCAGCCTGCAAGGACTTATAGCTCGTTCCTATACAACTAGGTAATTATAAACAAACAACTGGACACATCTATTAATAATTTCAACTTGACAGGCATTTGCGTTTTCGAAATACACTAGCATTAAGTCAGTAATTGGTTACAGACAAGTACTGCCCGTTTTAATTATATAAATATTCAATGAGAATAAAACGTAAAATATAATATGTATAACTGCTATTACTATAATATGTATAACTGCTATTACTATGCTATGTATAACTGCTATTACTATAATATG
>NW_027114494.1:116302-131155 GCF_000696795.3 Halyomorpha halys | reverse complement strand
CTATGCTATGTATAACTGCTATTACTATGCTATGTATAACTGCTATTACTATAATATGTATAACTGCTATTACTATGCTATGTATAATTATGCTAGTACTAGTAACTGATACTGGCCTGCTGTAAGATTTGATCCGGCCCTCGAGACATTTTGTAAAACCCAATTAAAAAAAATATATTGCACTACTTACTCATCATAGAGTCTTATCACAGAATCAAGAGTGAGGCGGCAAATATCAAAGACACACACTGGCGGAGCAACAAAAGATAATTGCTTCTCAATTGTTCTACACTAAACGATTCTAGAACATTCCTTCATTTTGCCTATATGAGGGGGTGGATGGTCCGAACTTTAGTTCAGTTCTATTTGAGCTACCGAGGTGATAGCTTCGACAAGCGATATCCTAACGAACTGCTTGTGCCGTAAGTTTTCTTTGTGACTAAGTGTGCATCTTGAGTGCTTACTAATTATATTTTGATATTAAGTTTATCGGCGGCAAAGGCTACACACCATATTCACTGCTCGGCCCACAATGGGAGATGGCGGCAAAGTCTAAACTATATTTACTGCTTATCGAAGACGAATTCGATGAACTTCAGTCAACGCCCTGCGCCCTACGACAGGAAGAGATCCCGAGTTCAAGTCTCAGTAAACTTTTTTAAAAATTAAATTTCAAATAAAAGGTGCAGCATTCATTGCAAAAAAATTAATAGTAACATTAATTATAATTTCTAAAAAATGATTTTTACGTATGTATTTTTTACGCTTTAAGTTATGTTTATTTTATAAATTATATTCATCTTGCTATTGACTGGTAGTCTCGGTGAGTTTATTTTTTGAATTTCCAGACCTACCAAGATGGTTCTGCCACAAAAAAAAAAAAAGGTTGGGGACCACTGGTGTTGACCAACCAATGTTGTTGCTTCTAACCACAGGCCAAGTATCAAGATTCATTTCTGGAAACCACCTAGAGATAAATTTATGGAAATCGAACAATGTTTTGAACCAGGCACACTGGGACCCAGGCCCCAACGCGCATGGCTATTATATTATAAAAAATAATAAATAACCCACAAGAATAATATTTATTTTAAAATTTATTCTCTTACATTTATCAAAATTGATGCTTTTGTTTCAGATGTCAAGGCTAAAAACAAGTGGCAAAACCTTCGAATTAACTAAATGATGTAAAAGCGTAAACTTAAATCAACACCTTCCTGGGCTGAAGGAGGTCAAGCTTAAAATAGGCTGGTCATTTTTGGACAGCAGCTCCCTAGTGAGGAGAACGGAGGGGGGCGGTGAAGAGTTGACGTTCAGTAGAACTAGTGAGCCTGAGAGTTCGAATGGAGGTACACTCAGTTTTCCGAAAGAGGTAGCAAGTCGATTCTCAGGATCAAATCACACCGGTCATACCATCGAAAAGAAAAAAAAAATGTTACGGTGGAGACGATGAGGTGGACCGGCAATATCTGAAGCACCTCGGAAGTGTCATCTGCGGCTCTTCACAACAACCATCCCGATCTTTTATTTTTTAAAAATTTGTTACCTCAAATAAAACAATTGGACTCGAATCAAAATTTGAGTTTTAAGGTGGAAGTGGCGCAGTTACTTCTGAAGAAGCTGCAACAGGCCGCCCATACTTCTTCAACTGTCACGTAAGAAGCTCTAAAAGCGGCCCATACTTCTTCAAATGCCACTATTACTTGTGAGGAAACTCCAAGAGGCCGCCCATACTTATTTGAATGCCGCTCAAGTTACTTATGAGGAAGCTCCAACACATCAGTGTTTATCAGTTTCATTTAAAGAAACATGATTTCTAACGAAATATTTGTAATATTAAGACAATATTATTTTTAAAAATATATGAAAGCGGCAACATGAGAAATTAACTTAATTTTAACGGGAATGGAAGGTTACCATTCACATACCTGCCCGTTTATGGCAGGTTATCAACCTATTCTATCGGAGTGTGATGGTCGAGGTTCGTTCTGTGGGTCAATCACGAAATACATTTCAACAATAGCCGCCATCGTCCTTCCAGCCCATACTGTAGGGAAAGGGAAAAAGAGCAGTAGGTTGGTCAGCTTTGAAAATATATTCCATTAATCCGCTAAGAATGTATATAACCTGCGAATCCTGCCGCGCCAAGAAGTTCCTCCACCAGATTATCGTTTATTATTATTTCTTCTAATGGAAATATGTAATAATTTTACACAATTCCAGATTGCGGTGGAAGGGTTTTTCGAAGGCTGACCCAGGAGGTACACGGAGGAGCACCGGCCGAAATATGTTTACAGCACTCGATCACAATGGGCTATTTTTTAAATATTGATTTGGTTTCATTTTAAGGAAATAAAATATAAACTTTTAAACACCACATGTTGATAATAACTTTTTCTACACCACCCTATTGATAACAACTTTTTATACACCACCCTATTGATAAAAACTTTTTCTACACCACCCTATTGATAACAACTTTTTCTACACCACCCTATTGTTAACAACCTTTTATACAGCACCCTATCAATAACTTTCAACTTTTACTTTTTTAAGAATTTGAAATTTAGGGTCATTTGTATAGTTCAAGATTCTGTTACCGAATTTTTCGTCCATTTTTTATATAATTCGCTATTTCTCAAGATCACTTCCATGTTTCGAAATCTGAGCTATCTGATGGGAGCCCCCTCAATTCAATTCAGACCATGGCGCTAGTATTGCCTAGATTATGGCAGCCTTTCCAATTGAACCTTTCGGTTGCCGTAGGTTACCCGGAACAGTAGGAGTTAAGGCGAATAGGATATCGGTAATTTTATCAGGCTTTACGATTAAAAGGAGGTCGTCAACATATTTTTGATAAAGGTGTACCATTATGGAGTTAACTGTTAAAGTGAGATATAATAATTCATTTTTTATTATGTACACGTTCCTCTGTGGCTAACTGTGAATATATCGTTTGTACCGTTTGCAACGGTTTTGTAACAGTCGGTGGTTGCCATCAAGCTAGTTATGTGTTTGCGTTCTTGGTTTTCACTACAGTAAGAACATTTTATGCTATTTAACCGTAACAATAAAACAGCAATAGCAGTAAAAACATTTTATTTGTGTCCACCACCCCCGCGTTCAATATGATCAAGATCATTAAGAAGATTGTTGGAAAGGTTGGGGGCTAGAGGATTGCCCATGGCTAGACCTGAACTTTGTTTAAAAAATTGATCATGGAAGATAAGGTTGACCGGATCCACAACAAAGTAGGAGAGATTTGGCGTAAGAAGAGGGGTAAGGTGTAGAATGGCGAACCAGTTGATTTCTACTAAAAGGAAAGCTTTATCTTTTGGAATATTAGTAAATAAACTTTCACCATCGAAGGAAGTGGTCCCGAATGGTGAAGGCTAATAATTGATCGTGGAGGTGAAAAGAGTTGTGAATGCCATATGGATTGTTATCACTAAGAGCTTGTAAACAGGGGAGTAGGAATTTACTGAGTTTAGAAGAGGGGGAACTGATATTAGAAGTGATAGGACGGAGGGGGGTATTTGGTTTGTGAATTTTGGAAAGGCCATAAAAACGAGAAGCAACAGAATTGTATGAAATGAGGTTTTTGTATGTAGCATAGTTTTGTTGTTTTAAATTGAAGAGATTCCAACAAATCCCACCAAATCACCTTTACCCTTTGTCGTAAACCTACTGACTGCCCTACAGTTTCATTTAATGATGTTACTCTTACCCCTGTCGAACAGGTCCGCTACCTTGGACTACATTTGGACAAGCGATTAACCTGGAATCCTCACACCAGACTGAAAAGACAGGAAACTGCACGTCGATTTCGACTATTACAGCACTTACTAGACAAACGGTCTAAACTTCCAACACATTACAAAATACTGATCTACATGACTGTAATAAGGCCAATCTGGACATATGGAGTTGAGCTTTGGGGCCTCACTAAACCTTCGAATTCCTCTCGTATTCAATCCTTACAATCCAAAATCCTTCGTAAAATCCTCAATGCTCCTTACTTCTCATCACCTCACAAATAAAACCATACAAAAGACCTTAATGTTCCCTATGTACCGATCTAGCCCGAACCAGATATCACTCCTTCTATTATAAACTCTCTAACCACTCAAACCCCCTAGTTTCTAATCTTGCATCCTCTTCCATTCCTGACAATACTCTGAGGCGCCTGAAAAGAAGATGGTCATGAGACTAGCTAATGTAAAATGTCATTAGAGTGCTACCAATGGGTAGTTTCTCTACACGCCTGTAACACTCCAATTTAACTTAGATCAGATTTACTAAATGTATTATAATGCACAGTTGTAAATAGCAATAAATAAATATTTAAAAAAAAAAAAATTGAAGAGATCTTGAAGATGTTTGTTTATCATGGTTTTAGGTGAAGAAGTAGGGTTTCGGGATTTGAGTACGTTTGTGGATCGGGTCAGATAGAGTTGTCATTTTAGTCAGAACAGTCTTGTTACCTTTGTGATAATAATTTAATACTGGGATCTAAGAATGAATCAGATGAAAGAAAGTTCTTTAAAGAATTGGGGAGAAAAATTGGAATAAAAGCGTGGAGGGTGTTAATAATTAATTAATAATTAAAATATTATTGCAAATAGAAATACACCAAAACTCATTGCTATCACTATCGTTGAAATGGTGAAAAGGGGGTCTTTATAAATGATGAGAACATTACAAATGATGAGAGCACTATAAATGATGAGAGCATTTCAAATGATGAGAACATTACAAATGATGAGAGCATTACAAATGATGAGACCACTATAAATGTTGAGAGCATTTCAAATGATGAGAACATTACAAATGATGGGAACATTATAAATGATGAGACCACTATAAATGTTGAGAGCATTTCAAATGATGAGAACATTACAAATGATGGGAACATTATAAATGATGAGAACATTACAAATGATGAGAGCACTATAAATGATGAGAGCATTACAAATGATGAGAACATTATAAATGATGAGAACATTATAAATGATGACAAGATTACAGATGATGAGAACATTATAAATGTATTAGAAATCAGTAACAAATTTGGCTTTGATTTTTAGTGAAGAATTGACTACTGACAAATTAGAGTTTAAGCTTAGAATGTTAAGTACGTTTGATGGAATATAAATAGGAGAAATATTGACCTTTTGGATAAATTTTACTTGTTAGTGGTTGTTGAATGATCTGTACTGATGAGTTGCAGTATATTGTCTAAACGGATTGTGTTGAATTAACGTGGAAACATTTTTAAAATAGGTCTCACCCAAATTGGAAGAGATGTTATATTAGAGAAAGTTGTATAGTTTCGCGGATTTTTAAATTAAGCAAAGATTTCTTGAATTTTGAAAAATAGGACGAGAGTTTATAATTAAGGTTTAGATACAGTTATACGACTAACCTGGAATCCTCACACAGGAACTCCCTAACCACCCAAACCCACTAATCTCTAACCTTGCTTCCTCTTCCATTCCTGGCAATCCTCCGAGGCGCCTGAAAAGAAGATGGCCTCGTGACCTTATATTGTAAACTGTTTTTAGAGTTCTACTACTGGGTAGTTTCTCTACATCCTGTATCATATCATTATTTCATTATGATCAAATTTACTGGTTGTATTTTTTTATACAGTTGTAAATATCAATAAATAAAATTTTAAAAAATAGATACAGTAATACGTTTAAGAGAGTTAATTGTTGATATATTTTGGTAAAAGGAAGTTGGACTGGCATAAGAGCAAAACATTTGTTGTACTAAATTGTGGGTCAGGCGTTTGTGAAGAAAATTTTATTTTTATGGTCTCTGAATTAAGGTTGTAATCTCCTTTTGTTTTTCGGCCTTTATGAAAACATGCAATTCTGGTCGAAACGTCGGCACAAATAAATAAGTTTTGTATATTTTAGTATTTTTGCTGAACGGACCCTAGACCATCTTCTTATCTGACTCAGTTTGTTCGTTCGCTTTATGAACTTTTTTTATCTTTCAGTTTTTTAGAACTGTTGTTTTTTTGTATATAGATATAAAAATAGATGTATATTATGCAGGAAATCTATTTACCTATGTAGACAGATATCTTGCATATGCAGCATGATAGTAGACAAAACATGGCAATATTAACGGCCCATTATCATTGAAACATAAGGATAGATAATTAAGATTTAGCGGCGGTTGCCAATTCACTATCTCGGGGTCGAATGTTATTACTAACGATGTAGATCTTAATATTTATAGGCTCCTTCCGATCTTGCTCCGTTTAACACTGCCGCTACCTAGGTACTTCAAGATACCTGCGCTCCCTAGATACTTCAAGATACCTGCGCTGCCTAGATACTTCAAGATACCTGCGCTGCCTAGATACTTCAAGATACCTGCGCTGCCTAGATACTTCATTCAAGCAGTAAGTGTCTTCCACCTTCAATCGAATTTATTCTCTCTTAATATTTTTTCCTCTTAGCTTTGTCTTCGGCATGAAGACGGCAAATCTTGGTTCAGAAACAGAAGGCTGACCGCCCCTAACTCGCAGGGAAGATGATTTCGTTCGTTATATTATATAGAGGATTCCGTTATGAAGGGATCAATATGAAAAGAACACATTAATGAAGCAATAATATTATTTAAATGTTGATGATCCTATGAAGAAAAAATTGTTTTATTGTGTTTAACCTCGGTAATCTAAACTAATTGCTGCAGGGGTGTTCGGATTATATTAAGTATTAGCAAAAATGCTTTACAAATTTCAACAATATGAATGTACATAACTAGTTTTATTTTAAAAAAAATAAAATTTTTTGAGACAAGGTAATTATTTATTAAATAAATCAAAAATTAGTATCCAATTCTGTCTCAACACTTTATTTCTCACTAGTCCAACGTTTCGGCCATTCTAGCCATCTCCAAGGACATCTTCAATACAAAACTCCTCCTCACATTAATTTACAATTTCGATTGCAGGCTATTCTGCCCAGGTCATTTTCTTTATTCTAAGTTCAAAACCTATCCATTTAAAAACATTAACATTTATTTTTCTCTATAAAATTATCAACAATATAAAATACACCACCATATATAATAAAAGATAAATGGTTTGTTATATAGTGGTGTATTTTATATTGTTGATAATTTTATAGAGAAAAATGTTAATGTTTTTAAATTTTAAATGGATAGGTTTTGAACTTAGAATAAAGAAAATGACTTGGGCAGAATAGCCTGCAATAGAAATTGTAAATTAATGTGAGGAGGAGTTTTATATTGAAGATGTCCTTGGAGATGGCTAGAATGGCCGAAACGTTAGACTAGTGAGAAATAAAGTGTTGTGACAGAATTGGATACTAATTTTGGATTTATTTAATAAATAGTTTTATTTTATTTTTTTTGTTATATATTTTATAGAAAATTGAAGATTAAAGTTATTTTTTTTTTCTTTTACATTCCCAGTAATATTACTCAGTGATGATTTAATTCATTAAAATTGTAAGACTGTTCATTTATAAATGAAAAAAAAAAGTATAAATAAAAAAAAAAACTCTTTGTATCGATTGGCATTTACTTAAAATTAGATAAAACAAAATGACCGACCAAATTTGTACTATTCATATTTCTACTATTAATTAAATTTGTTTTACAAAATGAAATGATTAATACAATTATAGATATTATGCATTTGATTCCGACAAAATATATTATTAACACTTTTATAGAAATTAGATTACCCGATATCGACTGTAAACATTTTCGATTCTCACGGTGAATACAATAACTTGCTTATAGAAGGAGAAGTTAATATGCCCTTCAAACATTTGCACATCTATTTGAAAACAAAAATGTTATTGCTAAGTTTTATCAAAACAGTAACTTTTTTTTTTTTTCGGTTAACCGAAATTACATTGTATTTTTAACAGGTAGTTCAATCAATATGGTAATTAAATTTTTTATCATATTTAATATTTGATATTTTGCTTTATTTGAATAGTAACTCAATATTATGTTACTGCAATTTTTATATATTTTTTTTTGTCCGATGAGTTTATATTTAATTTTAATATCTAATTTAAATATATTAGCAGACCCTAGATTTAGTGATGTAGATAGTTGTTATTAATTAAATATAATTAAAAGTTCATATAAATTAATATATTTAGTTATTTATACACTGGATTAATGACTGAATTAATTGCTTATTATTGCTATTTAGTTTATAGCGATGAAATACATATAAAATATACATAAATTCCAAAATGACTTCACGAAACTTGAGGGCTTTATCGTTGCACCAAGGACCATAAACCGGATTAAACAAATTAGAACCCAAGATATAAACTAAAATGTTTAAAACGTTTTTCTTTATTTGAAACTACTAGTTCGCCGTTATAGACCCATTAAATCTAAATTTCGCTAATGTAAGTTAAAAAATCAGACATTCAGTTTTTCAGAAAAAAACCTTCAAATAAACAAAGGAGGAAAATTCCTAATTTTTAATTCCTTTGAAAAACGGTATTCAAAGATTTCAGAAGCGTTATAAGCCAACATCATTAGCTTTTTCATAAACAATTGTTTTTTACCTACTTAACTGAAATCCTCATTTTTTATTTTTTTAAAATTTTTAATGAATAAAAAATGAATTAATAGAATCAGTAATATTTTTTCCTTATTCTTGAGAAAGAGACAGGTTGATTGGGATATAATAACATAATTGACACATATAATAATAATATAATTGACACATATAATAACATAATTGACACATAATAATAACATAATTGACACATATAATAATAACATAATTGACACATATTATAATAACATAATTGACACATATAATAACCATGAAGAAAATGTATATTTGTATTATTGATAAGTTTTTATTTTAGCAGAGAAATCGGAACAGCCTATAACCTTCCCGACAAAATGCTCAACATTTAGCAGACACATCACACCCGGATGAACGGTACGGCAGCGCATGTAGTACCAACAAACAAATATCGATTCTTATATATAGTGTAATCTCCGTAATTTCAACTAACTGTGGGGGGGGGGGAGGTGTTTCTTAGCAAAAATTAACAATAAGAATGTACATAAATTTTTTTAATGATTTAATTTTCTTTACAAATTTTATTGGAAATTTAACAGTTTGAAGTTTGAAAGAGAGAGAGAAATACTTTATTTATCTATGCTGCCTACTACATAATACATCAGGTTGCTATCTCACACAGCATACTTATCAATCGGACATATATACATTACACATACATGGGGTATAATCAGAAAAAAAAGAGATACAATAATAGGATATAATAAATAATTTTTTTCACCCCTACAGGTTCCTTTTACAATCCATTTCGGTCTGTACGACAAATACAAATGTTTCGTTCATTCCTATTTTTCTTTCTCATTTCTGCTCCTCCAATTTCACCCTTTCACAATTATTCAATTTACCCGATCAACAAATTCGCTCTCCGGAATTCACCCTCCTAGATCCTCTTCAGTGACCCGCTAAACAAATTCAATATTAGACGGTAATGTGAGATCAGACCATCATTCATAGTCACAGCAGTAGATCAGTTTACCAAGAACAAACAAATAGATACATTTTACGAGAATAAGACTAACACAGATTAAAAAAAAATAATATAAAAAAACCGGTTACAGGAAACACTTGAATGGATAAATAAGTTTATAAAAAATACACAAAAAAATAGTATTAATAAAATAAAATAATTTAATGAATAAATAAAACAAAGAATAATCTCCGAGCTAATTCCCATGCAGGTGATGGATGGTGTTTGATCCCCAGGGAGTCCAAAATTAAAAAAAAAAATTCTTTCACATCGCCAGTAATGCTAAGTGATGATTCATTTTGTTAAAACTATAACACTGTTCATTTTTAAGGGAAAAAGTATTATAAAAATAAATATTCTCTTTGTATGCATTTATTTATTACATTATAAAAAAATGAATTTACCAACAAAATTTGTAATATACTTATTTCTAATATTAATTAAATTAGTTTTACACAATCAAATGATTTATACAATAGATATTATGTTATATGATAATATTGTCTTTCTCATTCCAACAAAATATATTATCAATACTAAAAATTTCCAGTTTAGATTTTCATGGTGATTACAATAACATGCCGATAGATCGGGAAGTCAATAATGGCCTTTACACTTGTTCACTTTTATTTTTAAAAAAACTAATATTGTTCCCAGCTAAGTTTTCTCATAAAAAGCTACTTTTTTTATACCAGTTCGGATTACTGGAGTGTTCAGACTCACGAAGTTCGGATTCCTGAATTTTGGATTGCTGGAATGTTCGGACTACCGACATCACATTATGTTATTATTTGCTTCTTCTATTGCAAATTTTATGTTTTCATTTACATTATTTCACGACTTAAATTGTTTATTGTCTTCGTGGTCTTTTGCAATGATGAAAATGATCAATATAATTTTTATTAATTATAAGATTTAGTTGTTAATATATCGATATGCTCATCTAATAATTTATCCACGCACATCCGCTTACAAGAGGAGACAAGACAGGTGAGATCACACATTTCAATGAAAGTTTTTTTGGCGATACGAACTGAAAAGATATTAGAAATGAGTCCGAGAATTCTTTATAATGCGCCGTAAGAGAAAAAAAAAATTTTACTTAGGTTCAGAAATTGTCATCGTATATTTTGCTCTGCATGTATTTATAGTTATTATTAGGGATAGGATTTTTATGTGCTAAAAAACCTGAAATATGTACATAAATATATGCTAATAAATTGTCAAATATTTAAAAAAATATGTTAATAATATGTATTTATAAATTTTGTATTATTCAACAATATAAATTACTAATTAATCAGTAACTTTATAACTTAAAAAAATTTACATAAATATGTATTTATTATATATTATATGAATAATATTTTAAATAAATTATATTAAAATATGTACAAAAAAATGAACTGAGAGAAAACATATTTGTTCAATAACACAACATTAATTAGTAATTGTAATTAAACTAATTGATTAATAATTACTCAGAATGAATTATAAACAAATTATAAATGGAAATAAAGAATAATCCTTATTAAAAAGAAAAAAAACTTCAGAAAAATATTTAAAACTTTGGAAGAAATCAATTATTCAGCAAGGTCGGTTAAAAAATTATTGCAGATTAAATGCATTTTTAAATTTTCAATTAAAAATCTTCGCCGGTTTGACCGCAGATTGGACTTGTATCGGCTAAAAGATCTTTCAACATCTACTGATGTTATAGGGGCATACTTAAATGAAGCTATTTCCATTGCATCTAGTTCGATATTCTGCATCACCCGGGCGGTTGTGTCATCATTTGGTCCGAGGAGAGAGGGACTCAATGATTTTATATCCTGAATTTTTTTTTTAACACGTCCTGTACTTTTTTCTTTATGACTTCTCCGTTTTCACCACCTATATTTTCCAGTCTTTCTATTGCTTCGTTCACAGTCTTTAAATTTTGTGTCAGTGGAAGGTCCTTTTCTTCTAATTTTGTAATTGTGTTGGATAAAAATACCACGTTTGCACTTATGCCAAATCAGTCTTTATTGAGTTAACTGTTAACAAGTTGTTCGCTTTCTCTACTGCAGTGGCGTCAACATTAAGTTTTGATATTATTTTTCAAAATTTAAACAATAATATTGGGCTCCATCAAGCCAGCTGCCTCATCATGTTCCGGTGGTAAAGCTAAGTCAGGATGTGTTTCTTTAAAAATAGTAATACGACTGGGAGCCTTCAAAAACTTTTTTTTTACAGTGCACACAAGCTTGTCTACATTTAGACATGAATTGTGAGTACCAGACAGGTCAAATGAACTGCCTTAGGATAAAGAACTTTAATGGCATTACCCGCTTTATCCATGTAAGGTGCCGCGTCTGACAAAAACAACAAAACTTTATCATGAGTGATGCCCGTAGGCCAAAGAACAGTCATAGATTGGTATCTAGTCTTGCAATCCTTTCATGGTTACATTTTTCGAGGATTTCACAATCCAGCAAATAGGATTTTGAAGGTGCCTCAACACTTAGCCTGCCAACGATGCCAACGCCCTTCCATATCCGTACTCTCGTCCACAGAAATCTAAATCGACCCATCCGAAATTGCTTTCCGAATTTCCGTTAAAGTCTCCTCGTATATAATTTTCAAATAATTTTTTCTTAAAGTGCTTTCATTTGGGATTACTCGGCATGTGTATTTCTCAAGAAAGGTTTTTAAGTCCGGATCGCGAATTTTGTAGATAGGAATGTCTGCCTTGACAAATGCCCAGCACAAATATAAATACATAGTATAAAAAAATGCCACAGGAATAATACCTTTGCTCTTTTTAATTGATTCTGGGGAATTCTCAATGTAATTCTGTGTGAAAATTTATTATTGCCACTGCATTTAATTTGTGTTCAAAGATGAAGACATAGAATTTTTACGCACTATTTATGATAAATGATAAATTTCACCTTTAAGTATCTTGCGTTCTCTTGAATTTTATGTAGTTGCTGCGAAAAATGTATTTAAAATTGAACAAATAATTTAAGGAAATATGTGATTCAGGACAGAAAGCCTAAAAATATGTTAAAAAGAACAAATATTTCAGAAAATATGTAAAAAAGGCCAAATATTTAAAAATATGTAAAATAAAAATGGCTCTTTTTGACCAGAAATGTGTTGAAACATCTTTAGTTAGTAAGGAATCGCAGATATCATGGTGAGGTAAAAATATGTGAAAACAAAAATCCTATCCCTAGTTATTATATATCGATCGGTTTGTTATTTTGTGTATAATAGAACAAAACATTATTTATGGTTTATTTTTAAAACAATTTTGATCCTTTTTCTCTCAGCTTTATTCTTTTTTAACATCCGACGTTTCGACCTCTCAGGTCATTCTCAAGGATTCCTTATTTTCTTTTCATTTTTTTTTTTTCTTTAAAATTCTTAAATGCCGGCTAATTGGCTTTGTCCCAATAAATTCTTCTATTAAATTATTTCCTAAATTTAAAACTTTTATTAACCACTTTTATGTTAATTTATAAACTCCAAACAGAACCTACTACGAAACGTCGGATGTTAAAAAAGAATAAAGTTGAGAGAAAAAGGATCAAAATTGTTTTAAAAAGAAACTAAACCACTCTCAAACAACTATATTAATAAAAAATAAATCTAATAATTATTTATGGTATTAATGAGAAAATTAAATTTGAAAAATTTTACATGAATACTTCCCTTTCTATACATTCCATATAAGTGTTACCTTCATTCGCACGATTGTAGCTGACATTCTGAACTCAAACCAAACCGGGGAAATTGGAGGATATTCAGCAAAGGAGACGAGATTGAAATAAAGTTATACAGTAAGTTTTTTTTTTCTTTAATTTTATCGAATTATTATTTAAAACAAGAAACTGTTTTCATTAAAATACTTTATTATTTAAAAAGCAGGTAGCAGAAGTGTAGCAATGGAGAGGCAAAGAGGAACATCGATTCTCTATATTCGATTTTTTCATAGGAATAACAACAATTAAGTAATAAAAAAAAGAAGAAACATTACTTGAAGATTTGAGGTGACCTACTGACCCATCCCCCTGAGACTAGGGGCTCATCCAAGACTTGGCCTGGACACAGTACTTCTTGCGATGTCACTAGTAAGTAATTACCTTCATTATAGTGACCTATATAACTTTGATGCGCGCTCTTATGATCGATTTAATCCCTTATGGGCTTAAGTCGAAAATATGAACTTCTCAGGAGAGCAAAAATAAAGTTCAAAACATTATGTAAAATCTAATTATTGATATTTTTATAAAAAAAATAAAGTAGTAAGTCCATTTGAAGCATAAAGACTTATTACCGACCGGTAGCACTGATTTGGTGCTACAATACGACATAATCTCCAAATGCTCAAAAAATGACTTAAGCCCAAGACCGCGCATCAAAGATACATAATAATAAAGTTAATTTATCATCTCCATTTCATTCATAAAAATATATTAATCTAAAAAAAAATTAAAATAAAATATCACTTATTGTATTATTACTCGAAAAAGGCGAACCCTACTGGAGGGTGATGTGTCGCATAGCCTGCTCATTTTATGGGCGGTAATTTGTGCCAACTGTTCAAATTCGATGTCTAAATTTACTCAGTAGTATGTAATTTAAGTTTCGTAAGACTTTTCGATTTTGAGCTAGCCTGTTGACAAACATATGGAAGGGACCTCCAAACGAGTATTTATGTCAAAAACTCAAAACATGTGAAACTTTTCACAATCTCAATACTTTCCCTTACTATATATGGATATAGGTAAGTGGGAGTAAAAATATCTAAAATGAAAAGGAAAAACTGTCGATTTTACATTTAATGATGCATTTAGATTCATTAACTCATATCAGGAAAATTTTACGCATACAGCATTGTTTATCCAAAACGTGCTACATTGATATTTGCTGATATATACTGAGAGATAGCGCAATTTCTTCCTCGGCAAGATTCTAGCTGTCCTCAGCGAAGTTTTGTGGAAAGATTCAGTTCTCGCGATATCGTTTTAGTTTTTATCTCAGCTGATGTTTTAGTTTTTTATACAACTGATACAGTTTGGAATTACTAAAAATACTTATATTGTTTTGATATACTGTGTGAAAAATAAAATAATTGTTGCTGGCCATTTCGTGCGTATAGTTTTATATCTTCTAATATTTTATATATATATATTTCCTTGTTCGATCGTGTAATTATTTGTTAGTAATAAAAGGATGAGAAATTCATTCGTTGTAATGCCACTGAAAGAAGTGGTTTTGTTTAAATTAT